>NC_063150.1:21216976-21520006 GCF_020921035.1 Rhodamnia argentea | reverse complement strand
GCTCTTCGCCAGCACCATGAAAATGGGGTGGATGCTGATGATGTATGTCCCTCTTTTTTCTTCCTTTCAGCTCATAACGAACGACAGGTTCAAAAGCGTGGAGCACAGAGTGGTGGCGAACCCGGCGGGCCCGAGAATATCGGTGGCATGCTTTTTCAGCACGAGCTTCCAGCCGTCGTCGAAGCTTTTCGGGCCGATTAGGGAGCTCTTGTCCGAGGACAATCCGCCAATCTACAGAGAAACCACAGTGAGGGACTACCTTGTCTACTTCAAGGAACATGGCCTTGACGGAACTTCCCCTCTCAGACACTTTAAGCTGTGAACTCTTATGTTTTTTTTTCTATGGAAGAGATGCAGAATCATTCGGGAATGAATTAGTATCGTGCACACGAATTTTGGAATTCCAGTTTGCTCGCCGTGTTGTGACCATGTTTCTGTGGCAATGTACTGATTGTGTATGAGAAAAGATTCATTTTTCATGCTACCACTGGACCATTTTTAGCCTATGTTGCTATAAACTTCTTAATTGAACAAGCAAATTGATTTAATTAATTTCGTATCAAACCAAAGAGTCACCACTAATTTATTTTGGGCCGGCTAGGAGCCAAGTGAAGCGCGGAAGGACACTTCGCTTCCTCCGAACCGAAGACTTGGTTACGTTAGATGTCTTATTAACGTCTTTTCAGTACCTATTCTCAATCTTTCGAAAATGTTGTCCATGCAATCTTAGGCTATTTTATCATCCAACGCCACTAAACAGCGTCCTTTGCTCCCAACGGGCACCGGTCAATTTTATGGCCTGATTTCCTTTGCTTATCTCGAGGCTGATCTAAACTCAAAACACTTCCTTCGACCTCGGCCGGTGGTAGTCTGAGTCTTTCGCCGGAGTGTTTGATTTTTTTAATACAAAAATAAAAATTACAGCCAAAAGTTCTTTGCAATTTTTTTTTGGCCAAATACTACTTAACTCATGATTACTTTACAATTAATATTTTATCAAATACAATTCGCATTTTTTCAAAGCCCCTCAGGCTAAGGGTCTTTGCATTTTCCCCGAGCTCATTTCCAAAGCCGAACCAAATGCAGCCTCTATATTTCTATAGAAAATGGATCAATGTCTATTGTGCCAGATATTTCTAAAAATTGGATAACAAGTTCCAACTCATAACTTGTGTGGTCAAAGATGATGAGGCTGTTTGCAATTTTCCGATTGCTTCTTCAACTTCATCGCTTCCTGTCATTTGAAGCCGTTCGCTTCATAGATGCCCTTCCCAATACACCGGCGTTTGGCAGGCAATGCATAGAAAAAGCCAAACTCACAGCTTCGAAGTCAGACGAACTTGCTATGCCAAAATCGCCCGTCGCTTCTTGGCCTTGTTCTGGAATTCCAATCACTTTCGTGGGGATGTAACATGTGTAATTGTTACCCTTTCCTCTCACTGCTCTTGGACCCAGTCATTCCATGCCGCACGACCTTTATCGTTCAGTTTCTGCCACATTCAATTGGAAACGTCACACCGTTTTCCCTAAGGGGAGAAAAAAATGGAAGTACTCGGCAGAAATGAAGCAAATGAAAGTAAACAAAAGTGCTAAAGGCTTTCGATGAATCAAAGACGGGAGGAAATGACAAAAATAGTCATAAACATATTATACTTGTGTCAATTTATATTTATATATATATTTTGCTAATTGAATCCTAATCTTTTGTATATTTGTACCAAT
The DNA here is from genome assembly GCF_020921035.1 of Rhodamnia argentea. Classification (NCBI taxonomy): domain Eukaryota; kingdom Viridiplantae; phylum Streptophyta; class Magnoliopsida; order Myrtales; family Myrtaceae; genus Rhodamnia; species Rhodamnia argentea. Next base: position 21,518,284 of record NC_063150.1, on the reverse strand, counting down.
TCAGTCTATTTGATCAACTTTGGTTAGACCGCTAATGTCCACATCGAGGGGCGCGGACGTGACAATTTGTTTTATGTTTTGAATTATTGTCGATATTTTCTGTCTTTTTCTTTTCTTTTCTTTTTTTGGTTAAGGTTGGCACCTGGAGTCGATGTGGATTGATTTTTTAAAGGGTAAATTATTTTAAAAAAATTTAATTTAATTTAAAAAATAAGCTAAGAAATTGAAAATATTAAGAAAAAAGTTTTTTTTTTTAAAAGGAAGGGCTTGGCACATTGCAGGCGCCTACCAATTTTGAAAATTTACGATGGAGTATTGAATGAAAAAATTGAGGTACTTAGAATGTATAGGTAGAAGGGCACAAAAAATGACAAAATTTGTGCATGACATTTACTTTGATGTCAAATATTTTTTTGATCATTTAAGTATCAAGTTTTTTGAAATATGATTATTTGAGTGTCAACTCCAGTGAATTTTGCCCAAAATTTTACATGTCATTTTTTTTATTAGTAACTTAATCCTCCGTGGCTCGTTGCGGGATTCCAATCGCGAGCGAGGCCTTGCTAAGGTCGATAGGGCTCAACCGGCGAGGGTGGGGGATGGCCGGCAGGGGTCGGTGAGCCCCGGCTAAAGCCAAGCAACCCTTGCCAATCGCAGGCGAGGCCCTCACTAGAGTCGATGGGATTTGGCCATCACCGGGCGACATGAGGCTTGACCTCGCCCTCATTAGAGTCGAAGAGGTCGACACTGCGAGGCTCGACCTTGCCCAAATTTGAGAAGTCGAGCCCTCCCCTACGATCAGCTGGCCCCCACCAACAAACTTCCACCCTCGCCAGCTATTTCCGACCATAATGGGGCGGCGGTTGCGAGGGCTTTGTAAGCCCTTGCTATAAGAAGAAGCTTAGTTACCAAACTGCATTTTAAGAAAAAATTTACGTACTTGTAATATCATTAATCTAAGAAAATATCATATAACTTTTATTTACATAATAAACAACTCTATAATTAGGAAAAATTTCAAATAAGGATCTAAAGTATGCTCATTATTTTAAAAAAAGACCTAATCAAGAGCACTCTCGTCATTTACTTTTTTTTATTTTTTTTCCTTTTTTCCTCTCTTTTTCTGTTCTGTTCTTTTCTTTTTCTTTTTCTTTTTTTCTTATTTTTTCTCTTTCCTATCGGCGGAGAGGTCGCTGGATTCCCTCGTTTTGGCGGGCGATCGCCGTTTGGACGTTTGTCCGCATCTCAAGCTCTTCGAGCACGTTTATTCCTCGGTTTTTGCTCCAACCGATCATTAGGATCGAGACCGGAAGTAGTCAAAGAAGATTAAGAAGTAGGAGGCCTTCTCATCCGGGCCCTGTTTTTGGCTCTGTCTCAAAGCCGAGAGAGAGAGAGAGAGAGAGAGAGAGAGAGAGAGAGAGAGAGAGAGAGAGAGAGAGGAACTACATATGAAAGAGATGGATGGGTCTCCTTTAACTTTGCCCCCCTGCAGATGGATTTTCTAACTTGTATGCAGTTGATCTAAAGTTGTTAACCAAATTAGGGAGGCGCAAGACGAAGAACTCAGAGGAAGACGAAAGAGAGTGAGCTTAACTTAGACTGCATAACACTCCGCCAGCCGGGGCAAGTTGCCCTCACCAACCTTAGCTTGGGTCGCCCTCGCCACGCTCACTCGTTGGTGACGATGGCTGGAGAGGAGAGAGGAAAACGAAAAGAGAAAAAAAGAAAAGAAAAAAATTAAAAAAAGTAAATGATGAAAATGCCCTTCGGCCAGGCGCTTCTTTGAAACAATGAGGACATGCATTTCTTTAAAATAAAATCCACTTCATGCCCTTATTTGAAAAAATGAGGGCATTTAATATCCTTATTTGAATTTTTCCCTTTTAATTATATATATATGAACAAGACATTGCCAATTACGATTATTAAGCACTAATATTATTGAGATCTTTCTAGATTACACTCACAAAGAAATACACGAATACTTATTCAGAAACAATTGTGGCGGAGAGAAAAAAATAATTAGGAAATGAATTCATTTAAGTGAGTCAACCAATTTGTTTTGATAAGTATAATAAGATGACAATTGCGGTATGATTACTAAATAGAATTGATTATATAATAGTTTACTTTGGACCACAAAAATAAATAATAATTAATTAAAGATTGTTGTTAGATTCACTCTTTTAAGATTTTGTAGTTTAATTATCATAGTCACCCAAAAATTATTATGTTAGTGTCATTGGCCAACACTTTTATGGTTGTGGAATTAGCGCGTAAGGCTCTGGCAAGCCAAGCCAGGCTAGCCTTCCTTTCTCTTAGTTGTTCCTTAGAACACTTCGGCAAATAACTTGCCCGTATCGAATTATACCACGCCCGGTCTAACTCGGGCATCCGTTATATCGAGCGAGACCAGATTACTCTAAGCATTACAACCGGTTCGACTTGCCAAGACCTCATCGTAGAGTGGCATCAACTCCCGACTAATTTATACATGGGAGGCTAACCTCGTATTTAGAGCTCCTAAGAGTATATTCTATCTAACCTGTAGCTACTAGCACAAACCGCCCTAACATGGCTCACACGGCCTAGTTGCTTCTTCCTTTCTTCATCGCTCACTTATCATGATGATACCACAAGTTTCCCTCCATGGTTATACGAGTATGGAAGAATTTGCCCATTTGGGACACGGAACAACCGATTCGTGCCATTCTTCCCCACTCAATTCCACAACGTACCCGTTGCAAGATGTTCTGTCGCTTCTTTGCGCCTTTTCCTACCATCAACGCCGCCTCCCTTAGGACTTACATGAATGGCAGATGCGTACTCGCAAAACATAATAACTGCTCCATCAATAGCTTCTTTTTATTAAAGGCCATTTGGGCTTCTTTGTTCACTTGCACTTTTTAGTTGTGGCATTTTCAGCCAACTGTACTTTCTTGCAGCACCCTTTTTTGGTCAATTGCGCTTTTCAAGTGTGACACTTTTGGCCAACTGTATTTTCTGGTAGCACCATCTTTTCCCTATCGGGCACTTCTCAATATTAGCCAACCATTTGAGGTTTTTCCTTGTTAAAAACATGTTACTAGACCTGTTTTGAGATTCGCTAAATTGATCAAGGAACATTATCCCATTTTAGTGAGGAATCGGTTCTTGCTTGTGCCTCTATTGGCATCCCAGAAGCATGTCGAGGGTTGCACTTTGTCAGAGCTATTTTTGCTTCGGCGATTCACTCTTTGCTCTCGTGAGATTGAGAAGGCCATAGATTTTCTTCGACTCGCCCTCCCACTGGAGGGATCATATTCTAATACCACTTGTCACAGGGGGACACTTTTCCAATCGCGGAATTAGCTCATGAGGCGCCTAGCAAGCCAAACCAGACCAGCCTTCCTATCTCTTAGTTGTTTCATAGAGCACTTAGGCGAATAACTTACCCGTATTGGATCTAACCATATCCAACTTAGCCCGGGCATATGTTGTATCGAACAAGAATAGATTACTCTAGGATACCAAAACAAACAGAGGGAAACTAAGAGCATAGTCTAAATCAAGTATGCTATCCCAAACTTATGGCGCTCTAGCCTCAAGGGACTGCCTTTTAGCTTTCGGACATGATCTTAGAACTCATCTCGCGCAATATTATAATTTCTGATCTACAGGATCCACTCTCGTAACTAGTTCATCTCTGGTCGGGATTTTAAGAACAAATCTCACCGAACTTAATCAAGTGAGGGGAGGGCTCCCAGCGGATTCCACACTTTGTTCACTTAAGATCCAGATTAGTCAAAACTAGTACTTTTGTGGCAAGTAGAGAGCATACTTAACCAGTCATGTTTGTTAAATTGAGAAAAGGAATTTGACTCTAGGGATATTGCTTTGAAGAGAAGAATAAAGGTTTTAGGGAACCAATGTAGGAAAACTTCACATTGATATCGAGGGAAAGGCGATCTCAATCTGCCCTTCTCTTAAAAAGGGATGCCTTATATAGGCACATTGCATGCTTAGGATGCTCTATAATTGAGCATCTTTGACACCGACAAGTGATCTTTCCACACCGAGACCACTTTTGTACAACACGCGTTTTTGACCACAGATGATCAATTATTACGGACATACAAGATACACATTATTGCACACTTAAGGTGGACTGAGCTGGATGATGGAGACTAGTCATTATGAAGGGTAATAATTTGCATCATCATTGTCAGAGCTGTTAGGTCCATCTTTTGATAATTTGTAAGCCTTCAATAATTGTCTCTCTTCGTACTTCGAGATCAATCCGTCGGCTTCTGGATCATGAGGAATCCCATGTGAGATTGTAGGAACATCGGTGGAGCTTGATGAGATGTCTTGTCCTGGTTGGACCGGCTGAGGGTAGAGTTCAAAGGGATTCCGGGACAATGGACCTCCCCAAGGATCATACGAACTTTGTGGATCATCAACATTCGTGGAGGATTCTGGTTGAGAAGAGTCTGGCTGATTACTCCGAAATTCTTCAAGAGCTGCATATGTGCTAGGATGTGTACTGGATCTATCCCATGAACAACTAATTGAATAGGGCCAATTTTCTGGATGAATGATTTTATTGGCTTGGCACAAAATCCTCTGGACTTCTTTGTAGTCGTATGGGATGTTCACGAAGGGACATACTTTTGGAAAATGCAATGTCTGCCTTCTCTGCCATAATCATTCGACCAAGAAAAAGAGGTGGTGGTGAACATGCTTTGCGTTTTTTGATCAAGAAACCCACACAAACAGCTCCCGATTCTCTAGATGTGGACAAATTTCATCCCTAATGGAATTCTCTCTCACACGCACTGTTCACAAGTCATAGCTTCGAATCACGCACATCTTGTTAACCTTTATGACGAACTGACCACAGAGACGGAAGCTGATGCCAAAGCCACCACGTTTTGCGTTGATTGCTAACGAACGAGATTATTTGGGTCGGGTTTAGCCCAACCCGGAGGCACGAAGAGCCAAGGTCTTGATTCGATAAATCTGTCACGAAAGTACAATTAAATCCTAAAACTTACAAGAAATGTAATCAAGTCCCCAAACAAGAACATGTTGCATGATCTTTCTTATTTTAGGGTTCCAGTTTTGGCATTGTTATACCGTTAATTAGTCACCATGTAATTTAGTTATTAAGTTGTGAGCTCTTCCAAATATCAAGTGCATCAATCACGTTTATGCATAAAAGTGAAAAAAAGAACCCTTTTGTAAGGAACGAAGGAAATAAATTTGGAGTTTTTCTTGTTAGGAAATCGATCAATTACTTACGGTTTTTAATTGATACATATATATAATCAATTAACTCCTTGTATTTTCATCGCGCTTCATTTTACAAGATATAATGCTCCATTGACGAAGCAAATGTTTATGAGCTATTAATAGGAAAACTGTCAAAAAAATCATGAACTTATTGCATTGGTGTGTCCTAAAACCTTTATTGGTGCGTCCTAAACCTTTTATTGGTACCAATTCAGTACTAAACATTTTGCATTGATCCAATTCAGTTCTAAATTTTTGCATTTGTGCCAATTGAATCAATCCAGCCAATTTTGACTGGAAATTGCCGACATGGACATCGATTGTCCTAAGTGACCGTTAATACACTGACGCCGACATGGATATATTTTTTAATATTATTGTAATAATTTTAAATAATTTTAATAAGTTTTTGGTTTTTTCTTCTTTTTCTTTTCTTGCATTTTTTTTATTGATGGTCGCCGGCCACAGCAAAGGCCCGCGAGCCTCGTCTAGTGATCGGCAAGGGTCGTCGGCCCTTGTCAGCCCCCAATAAAAGAAGCGAGTGAAAAGAAAAAGAAGAACAAAAAGAAAAAATATTCATAATATTTAAAGATAATTAAATAATATTAAAAAATCTTCACGTTAGCACCAGTTATGCCACTTAGGACAACCGACGTCCATGTCAGCAATTTCCGCCCAAATTTCATCGAATTGACTCAATTGGCACAAATACAAAAGGTTCAAGACTGAATTGGCACAAATACAAAATGTTTATGACGGAATTGGCACTAATAAAAGATTTAGGACTGAACTAGTATCAATGCAAAATTTAAGATTGAATTACCACTAGAAAAAAATTTAGGACAAAATTAACACCAATACAATGGGTTTAAAATTTTTTTTGACACTTTTCTCGCTATTTACATGGGTTAATTAATCACCTTGGTTCATGTGAAGACTAGAATGCACGAGATTTAGACATGTGACGGAATCAGAAAAACATCTTCCATCCCTATTCTTCTTGAAGGAATCGTTAACGTGTGCTTTCAAGGATCCGGCGATAAATGCTGTCGTAATCGAGAAACAAGAAATTCTTATGTTGCCAACTCCGATTGTTTGTCCGATATCTTCTTGGGGCAACTTTCACTTAAAAGAAAACTCATTTCTTTGACAACCTTCATGTCCCTCGTGTTTAGTTTCTTCTCTATATCAACAACGAAGGATAATACAAATATTACTACTATATAACCACGTAAAGTGAACTTCATCAAGACCGAGCTCGCTCAAAATCGATAATACCAAGTAACACTACTAAGACACACAATGGTCACCAGCATGGGTCCCGAACATGACCGAACAATCGAATTGAGAGCATTCGACGAGACGAAATCCGGGGTCAAAGGCCTCGTGGACGCCGCGATCGCCCAAGTCCCCCGCATATTTGTTCGGCTGCCCGACAGCTTGGCCTGCGGTGAGGATCGCGCGGACATCCCAGTGATGGACCTAGGACGTGTGAATGCGGGGCCCACCAGTCACGATGAGATGGCGCAGAATATCGGGCAAGCACTCAAAAAATGGGGTTTCTTCCGGGTGATCAACCATGGGGTCCGTGAGAGCCTCTTGGAGGAGGTGATAGAGGGGTCCCGCAGGTTCTTCGAGCGGGAGACGGAGGACAAGAAAGGATTCTACACCGGAGATTTTACGAAGAGGGTCATACACAACAGCAACATGGCCCTTTATAATTCGGTAGCCGCCGATTGGAGGGACAGCATATGTTGCTCCGTGGGACCAGAGCCTCCCCAGCCCGAGGAGTTGCCCAAAGCTTGCGGGTGAGCCAATGGCTTCTCTTGCGCTTTTCACCTTTCAGAAAGGTTAAAATCCATGAACGAATTCGCAAAGTGAAAAATAATAAAGATAGTTTGCCGAAGAATTGCAATAGTTCACATAGGTGCAAGGTAACTGCTTTTCACCGTATAATACTTGATAGCCTTTTTTTTACTCCTTTAATCAAGGGCTAAACTAGCAAGAGTATGAAACTTGAGTTAATGACGTACCTTCCCATTAGAAGGGCCGGAAGAGGGGTTGAACTCTCAGGAAATGAACAGTCCTTCATTCGATCGGCTAAAGCAATTGTTGCCACCACTGCACATGTCATAGCATATAAGCTTACATCAAGTCTCAATCAATGAGACAGATCAGTAAGACTATCCTCAACGATTTATCATTTTCATGGACGGGAAGCTCGGATGTGGTCGTTTCATTCTTTTTGGGTAGAAGAAGGATGTTCCTCGACGGTTGACTTTACTTGCGCTCTAGCAGTAGCAGTACCAAGCTTTTGCCCCCAAATTGACCCAAAATATGAACACGCTTAAAGGTGTTCTCTGGGAATACGTTTGACCATACTTTATGGCAGCTCTAGTTCAGTTTTCCGAGGCATAAAAAATTCTATGGTAGAGAAATGCTGATGGAGTACTCAAAGCATGTGATGAGACTGGGCTCTTGTATGTATGAGCTCTTATCAAAAGCAATAGGACTCCCCCAAAATCACTTGAAGGGGATGGAGTGTGGAAAGGGACAATCATATGCCACTACTATCCACCATGCCAACCCGAGTTGACCCTAGGTGTGACAAAGCATTCAGACAATGACTTCCTCACAATTCTCCTCCAAGGTCAAATTGGAGGACTTCAAGTGCTTCATTTGAACCAGTGGATTGAAGTTCCTCCAATTCCCGGAGCACTAGTGATCAACATGGGAGATCTTTTGCAGGCAAGTGCTTTGGCCGGATATCGTCATTCATTTCTGAGTTTCCACGAACCGTGTTTTGATTGGTCGATACACTGCGATCCCCTTCCCGCCTCTTGTTACTGTACTTTCTCATATGCTAAGCTAGTTAAAGAGCTCTTAAGGTTTTACCAAGGCATCTTCCCCATAGCAATAACATAATGTCTCCAAAATCTGCACTTTTCTTTGGTAGGATGAATCTGCATTTACCATTCCCAAATGCCTTGTGCATCAAGTATACTAAAAGAGCTACTTGACTAATCCAAACTTGATTCCAACCCGGTTGTATCATGCTAGCCTCACATCGATAGGTTCAAAATTGTCTAGATGAGAGAGCCGTATGTGGAGCACTTTTCACAGGAGACCGGTCAATGTGGGTCCTAGAAATTCTGCAGTTTTTCGTATTCATCAACATGAAGATTGCAATCATAGCAGTATCTAGAAATTATGTCCATTCATTTCTGACACGAGAACCGGCGGACCGAGAACGGTTCACTAATTGTTGCATTCGCAGCTCATAACGAATGACCGGTTCAAGAGTGTCGAGCATCTAGTCATGGCTAACAAGAGAGGCCCGAGAGTGTCGGTGGCATGCTTTTTCGGCCACATTCCTCAGCCATCTTCGAGGCCGTATGGACCCATCAAGGAATTAACATCAACAAACAACCCACCAATTTACAAGGAGACTACACTACCAAACTACACTGCCCATTACATTTCCAAGGGTGTATATGGAATTTCTGCCCTTCCCGATTTCAAGTTGTAGACCTTGTAAACAGGAAGATTAGGAGATAATGGGCGAAAGTTATTCATGGTATTCGGTGGGATTTCTCTTCATTAGAGGGGCAACTTTTTTACATGCTCATCTTCATGTTTGTATTTGAAAACAAAAGTCCGTGCTTAGGTTCATCTATGAAAAACTACCAAAGAACAGGGTCGCCTTTCTTCACTGCTCGATCACGATCGCTTATATTGCTTCATTTGATAGTGCCAATGCAACTCTCAAAAAGCAAAGATCATTTTCAAACAAATGCGGAACCTAAAGAAGAACACAGAATATAGAGAGAGGAAGATCCAACACATACCCCTCTTAAATGGAATATTTAGATGAAACTGTGTTGAGTAACCGTATGACAGTTATAACACTAATCTATCATGAGAAAATTTTCCGGAATATTTCTTGCCAAGCTTCAACTCGCTCAATGACAATAACCAGAAAAAACGCAAAGCGTAAATCTATTTACACTTAGATTTTCTATGAAACAGTAGGTTTCCATTACAACACAACGATATCTAAGACTTAATTGATCGCATCGAGTCAGCATGCATTAAGATGACACAACGATTGATCCAAGGGCTACGGCAACATCAAATTGTCCAGCCGTCTATCGATGTTCAACTCTGTCCTAACAGATTTTTTTCCATAAACCGCAAAAACTCGTGTACTAGCCGCCCGGTCCCCCGAGAGAATCAGCCATTATTAAACAGCATTGTCATTTTCTCAGCAAGTGGTAGCTCATAAAGTATGACTTTCTCCTTCCATTTTTATGGACCTCATTATTCTAAAGTCAAATCATCCCAATGTGATATCATTGTTCTCTTCTCTCCATCTCTCGGCTATAAAAAAAGCTGCTACTTCTCCACAACATTCAATTCATAATCGAAACTTGCAAATTTACATTCACAGTGACATTGAATTGCAGGAGAGAGAGAGAGAGAGAGAGAGAGAGAGAGAGAGAGAGAGAGAGGAACAATGCCTACCATCGATTTGGCATCCGACTTCGGCGAGCAGAGCTACGACGGAGCGAGCGAGCTGAAACGTTCGACGGCTCGACAGCCGGCATCAAAGGCCTCGTCGACGCCGGAATCACCGAAATCCCCCGAATCTTCATCCGACCGTAGGAGACATCCGAAAAGAGCTCCGAATCGGGCAGCAGCTTCGAGAATCTCAGCGTCCCGATCATCGACCTAGGCGGAATCGAACGACACCCGGCCAAGAGGAAGGAGGCGATCGAGAGGATGCGACACGCGTCGGAGACGCTGGGTTCTTCCGGGTGGTGAATCAAGGGGTTGAGGTGGCCGTGCTGGAGGAGATGAAGAAGGGGGTGAGGAGGTTTTACGAGCAAGACGACGAGGCAAAGAAGGTGTTCTACACGCGCGGCATAACGAGGAAGGTGGTGTACAACAGCGGTTTCGACCTGTATACGGCGTCGGTGGCGAACCGAAGGGACACTTTCTTCTGCTACATGGCGCCTAGCCCGCCGTCGTCGGAGGAGCCGCCGGAGGTTTGCAGGTATGTGAGCGTGTGACCAGGCGAGGCCTTGGGTCTCGGAGGCGACCATGCCATTTTCACCTGCAACGTTAAAATATGTTGTTTCCACAGAGACAAAACAACCTTTTAACCTTGAGGTGACTTTCTTTCTACACTTTTTAATTTATATAAACTAATTTATTTAACCTGAAATATCTAAAAAAGTCGCAATATAAATAACACTTTATAAGTTGGATCTAATCCAATGATTTCCATGACTAAAATTTGCAGGGACATGCTAATTGACTACTCGAAGCAAGTGATGAGCTTAGGCGTGTTGCTGCTCGAGCTCCTGTCCGAGTCTCTCGGACCGAGGCCAGACCGCCTCCAGGAGATGGACTGTGCCGAGGGCCTGGCGGTCATATGCCACTACTACCCGGTGTGCTCGCTGCCCGAGCTGATGATGGGGATGAGCAAGCCCTCAGACAACGACTTCCTCAGAGTGCTGTTGCAAGACCACATCGGAGGCCTCCAAGTCCTTCACGACAACCACTGGGTCGATGTCCCTCCTGTCCCTTGAGCCTTGGTGATCAATGTTGGTGACCTCCTATGGGCAAGTTCCATTGCTGGGTTTGACCATGTTTCTTAAAATGGACCCTATCCGATAATTTACAAGCAACCCCTCGGATCAACGGCAAACGATGCCCCCACATCGGTTGTCTTCAGAGAAAATCGCACCTGAAATTGATTTCAAAGGGTATTGACATAGAATTACAAGTACACTATCTAGTGCTTGGAAATTTATGTGAAAAAACATAGGCGGTGTCTTAGGGATATCGGGAGATACACTTTGCCTGGGGATATCTTGCTCTGCGCGACCATCATGATAACGGCGTGGATGCTGATGATGTCTGTCCCTCCTTTTTCTTCCTTGCAGCTTATAACGAACGACAGGTTCAAAAGCATGGAGCACAAGAGTGTTGGCTAACCCGGTGGGCCCGAGAATATTGGTGCCGTGCTTTTTCAGCACGAGCTTCCAGCCATCGTCGACGCTTTTCGGGCCTATTAGGGAATTGTTGTCCGAGGACAATCCGCCAATCTACAGAGAGACCACAGTGAGTGACTATCTTGCCTACTTCAAGGAACATGACCTTGATGGAACTTCCCCTCGCAGACACTTTAAGTTGTGAACTCTTATGTTTTTCCTAAGAGCTGCAGAATCATTCTCAAACAAGTAATGTCGTTGGTATGAATTTTGAAATTCCCGTTTGCTCGCCGTGTTGTAACAATGTTTCTGTAGCATTGCACTGATTTTTGTATTAGATAAGATTCCTTTTCATGCTACCAATGTACCATATTGAGCCTATGTTGCTATAAACTTCTTGTTTTTTTTTTTGGTAAAAGTAAGATATATATTGACTTTAACCAAGGCGCAACTATACAAGAGTAAAGGGAGCCCGACACTACAAAAATGGGGTCTTGCACTCGTGATGACACTAGTCGGTGTCATTAGGAGTGCAAGAGTGTCGTGGATCCAAGAAAGGGACAAGGGTCCCTAAAGAAAAAGAGAAAGAGTCGGCCACAACATCTCAGTCAAAATACAACTAGAAGAGGGTTAAAAGACGACCCTCAAATCAGCAAAAAATAGTCGGATCAATAGCCCAAGCGACTTTCATTCTTCTGTTCCGAGGCGTGTCCTCAACGTGCTTGAAAGTGAGCGCTTTATCCTTCACAACCTTCTCAAGATGCATCTTAATGGCAGGTAGATAGAGAGTTTGGTTACGGAACAAGATTTGGTTTCTAACCTTCCAAATAATGTGGCAAAGTGCTCCAAAGGAGAATCGGGCTATCTGTTGGTGGAAGCTGCGGCCACCTATATGCTGCATGGCCCAGTGCAGATTATCTTGCCAAGGCATATTATACCACGCAAGGTTGCACTTGGCCGCCCAAAATGAAGCAAGAATGGCTGTGTGGTGGCAGACAAAGTATAAATGGTCCACACTGTCTGGTCCGCATCGACAAAAGGCACATGCTGCATCCGAAATCCGGTTGTAAGTAAGCAATACCACTTGAGTAGGTAGTCGGTTCCGCATGGCCAGCCATAGATGGAATGAATGCCTAGGGGCAAGTGAACGATTCCAAATGAAAGCATGCCAATGTACTTGTTGTCCTCTCGGCCTCATGATGCTCCGGGCGGAAGCTATGGAGAACTCACTCGACGAGTGACCAAGCCAAGTAAGGCGATCGGAGCGGCTCTGGTCAAGGGGTGGGATCTGCTCGGGCCATGCCCGAATGGTATCCACAATTTCATTTAATCTGCAGAACTCATTTCGATATTGATTCGTATATGGGGATTGCACTCACATGAATTTTTGGTGCTCTGATTACCAATGTACTTCTATAAGTTTCAGGTGAGTGTGCAAATGTGCACGCATGTTGGATAATATTTGGTAAAGGACAGACAAAGGGACAAGGTACTTTAAGGGATATAGGCAAGGTTTCGTGGGACAAGGATAGTTTGATTAGTTTAACAAAATAATTGCACGAGTGATGGAGGACCGTTACAAGGGATGTAATTTGTGTATGTTTAGGGTGCACATGATAACACTTCTGAAAGTGAATTTCTGCTCCGTAAATATTTTTGGAATAGAAATCTATTTGGTAATATAACTTATGAAGCAGAAATCTATTTGGTGAAAATTTTTACTTTTGAAGTAAATTTCCACTTCCGAAGTTGTTTTTTTCCCGAGTTTGAGAAGTTAAAAAAAAATAGTTTATCCAACTCAAGAAGTACTTCTCGTCTCACCCTCTTTTCATCATGCCCTCACCCTCTTTTCAATCATACCCACCTTCGTCGACTTCAGCCGCCGCCAACCATCGTTGGCTACGATCGCCACTGCCACCACCCACAACCATTGCCAACCACCGACCATCGCCCGCCCCCGCCCACCGCAGATCTTCGCCGGACGCCACCCACCACAGCCACCAATTGACCAGCCCAGGGAGCCGCCCACCGCCAACCTTCGTCGGCCGCCGCCTATCGCCTCTGGCGACCGCCGCCAACTATCACCTCCGGATCACCGCAAACCTCCGCTAACCGCCGACCACCGCCCACTGCCGACCTTCGCCGGCCATAACGATCGCCAACCATTGCCCCTCGTCGCCAACCATCGACTAGCGCGTAGGCCGCCACCGCCGAGTCATTGTCTTCGGTGGGTGAAGTAAAAAATAAAAAATAAATTTTCATTTTTAAAAAGTAAATAATATTTTTAATAATAAAAATTATTTTTTAAAGAATTTTAAAAAGTTCAAAAATGAAATAAAATTTTTTCGACCGCTGATAATAATTTTTCATTGAAGATTTTGTGTTAATAATATTCCAGAAATAAAAATTTTCAACCGTTATCAAACGAATTTTTTTTATCAGAAATATCTTCTAGAGCGGAAATAACAAAATCAACTTCCGCTTCTGAGGGAAAGTAAAAAAAATCAAACTTATGATTAGAAATTGATTTACGAAGCAGAAGTGTTACCATGCGCGCCGTTAGCTCCCCACATGGGGGAGAACTACTCCCAACACGTTTTCACATGAATGATCCAGGCTCTATTAATTGGGCCATTCCACCGAGGCAAACATTCAATCGCTCTCCTTGATCCAATTTCGAGATATTCCTGGCATGTCTTAGACTTGGCTTGCAATTCTTTTAATATTGTGTCCCATGTCTTTCTTCTGGCCATCACTCCAAGAACCCTTGCACACTTTTGTAGTTCTGCCGCGACTCTCTCAAGGCGAATCCCAAGGAAGTTTGACGGATTGCCAAGCAAGCATCAAACAGTTGGAGCTTAATCTTGGCTCAGGCTTCGACCAAGGAAAAAAAAAAAAACCAATCTTGGCACGGGCCTCCCAAATGCTTAGCAAAGGCAACTTGATTTTTCTCATTTAATTAATCTAATATTAAATTTAAGAGTCGTCACTACCTATTTTGGGCTGGTTAGGAGCCAAGTGATGTGTGGGTGGACACTTCACTTCCTATGAATCGGAGACTTAGTTACGCTAGTTGCCTAATTAAGGTCCTTTCGATACCGATTCTCAATCATTCCAAAAAATCGTACATGCAATCTTGGCCTAGGCCACAAAACGGTGTCCTTTGCTCCCAATGGGCAGAGGTCAAATTTCTGGTCTGATTTCCTTTGCTTATCTCGAGGCTGATATAAAATCAAAACGCTTCGCGCCAAGCGCCACAGCCATCATCTTCGAGTCTATTTTCCAATGGTATAGGGCGTTGCACACTGATTCCTAGTACAGCTTCGAAGATTTGACTTTTTTTCGAGAGGGTGTCGGCTGGTCCCTTCTCCGACGGGCAATTCGAAAAACTGTGCTCTCGGACCCCTTTTGACTAGCCTCCGGGATCAGTCATATATGGTTGGAAATCTTAACAAGTCTACTTTCGCTCCCGGTGTCGGAGGTTTCGGCTAATTTTGACTCTAAAGCAGAGAAATTTTCGATTCCCCTCCGCCCGTGTGTCGCTCTGCTCGACTCCCCTCTTCCATTTGTTTTCCTTAGTACTACCCTCAGTTTTCTAACTCTCCCCAAAATCTCTCTCTTTGCCGACCTCCCTCCTCCGTCTCCTCTTGGCTGTCCACTTTAATGCGGAGACGAATTTTGCTTTGGCTCCTCTCCAAGCATTAATACTTCGTTCCCATTAGCCAAATCCCAATTTGTTAAAAAAAATTCCCCAATTTGTTCAGATTTTCCTTTTGGCATGCTTGAGGTCAACTAAAGTACGGTGCTCTCTCGCCTGCACACATTAGTCAACTTCAATTTTCAAACTTCCCTCTTTCGTTCATTTTCTCCTCTCCTCCAACCATCGCACTTTTCTCTTCCTCTACTCCAGTTTCCGCACGAATCACCGTTCACCCTTTTGACCGTACTAATTGTTCGTTTGACCGTATTCCGCTACTCGCTTATGCCGTATTTTACTGTTCGAATGCGGTAAAAATTTCTGTTCAGATATTATGAAAACTTACGATTGTGAATGAGAAGTTTATGGCCCTGCATATGTCCGAATACATGAAAAGTATCTTACGGAAAATTTAGGCGTCAACAAGTCCTCTCTTGAAACACTTGCACCTTCTTCGAAAGTCATTCATCTTTCTTCACTGTTGTCCCGTATGTCTTGGGCAATTCGAATTATCTCTGCTTTTATTGTGTGTGTTTCATACTCTCTAGGGATGAGCATAGTTCAGGTTGGTCCGGTTTCTAAGAGAATCGAAGATCGGACAGGTGATCCTAGTTCTTGATTTCCGGAATCGGGAACTGGACAGGAGGTCCGGTTCAGTTCTCGGGCGGTCTAGTTGAACCGGAAAAATGAAAATAAAAGTAAAGCATATCAATTTTTTTGGAGGCGGAGCTGTAATTTTAGAAAGCAATATACATCTACACACACCAATTACCCCATAAAGCACTAAAATCGGTTCCCACGCCCACACGCACGCCAAATAATCAAGCACACCGTAGCAAAAACCACATTTTGTGAGAAAAGGATAATGCTTTTAGCAAACAAAACACTTTCCGGTGTCCTCCCAACTATCATATCATACAAATCCCATGTTTTTTTTTTTTTGGTCAGAATACAAATCCCATGTTAAAAACCAAACAAAATGTGATCTCGACGATGTTCCCCATGAAAGCATCCCTGGTCATCTTCTGAAGGAAACCATCGCTGGCTCTTCATAATGTCTTCTTAGAAATGAACTGCCACCCTCAATTTGTGAAAAATTTTATCCTATACAGCCAAAGCTGTAGAAGTATATTGACAACCGTGGTATTAAGTTCTATGTTAGAAAAAAAAATTAAAAAATTTTCGTTTTGAGTGGACAATCCATCGGCTCGTTTCTCCCTA
Source organism: Rhodamnia argentea (assembly GCF_020921035.1). Taxonomy (NCBI): domain Eukaryota; kingdom Viridiplantae; phylum Streptophyta; class Magnoliopsida; order Myrtales; family Myrtaceae; genus Rhodamnia; species Rhodamnia argentea. The sequence continues at coordinate 21,502,093 of NC_063150.1, read as the reverse complement.
GAACCGGAAACTGGATTGCCCGGACACCGGTTCCGCCTTGAGGAACCGAGGACTAGATTGGTGACCTCCAGAATTGGACCAAACTCGTCGGTCCGATCAGTCCATCTTGCCCATACCTAATACTTTCCATCGACAGGAAGGCATGAGGGTCTCGCTCGAGGGCCTTTTAGTTTGAGCCCATATTTTTTCATTCGTAATTTTGGCTTGCGCCCATAAATAGCTATTGCTATATACTATCTCTTTTTCTTGTAATTGATGGATATAATGAGAGAAACGATATGCTAATTATAGTGGAATCATCTCCTGGACGTAGTCCTAGTTTAAGGGTGAATCAAGACAAAACTTGTGTCTCAATTTCTCTTTCTTGCTTTTGCGCTTTAATTCGTTTGTGATTCATGCGCCGAATCCCAACAGCTTTGTAGAGATTTTTATTTTGATTTTATTGTTAGCCATGCATGCCAACCAATGCCTATTTCGTGCCAGATATCTCTAGAGATTGGTTTGCCGATTCAAACTCATAACTTGCGTAGTCAAAGATGATGAGCCTGTTTGCAATTTTCTGATTGCTTCTTCAACTTCATCACTCCGTTACTTGAAGCCATTCGTTTCCCAAATGCCTTTCCAATATTCCCAGACCGGAATGCAGATAAAAGGTCAATCTGACGAACTTGCTATATTAAAATTGCCCGTCGCTTCTTGTCCTTGTTCTTGAACTCCAATCACTTTCGTTGTGATGCAACGTGTGTGATTGTTCTCCTTTCCTCTCACTGTTCTTGAATCCAGTCATTGGATACGGCAGAAACTTTTGTCTTTCGACTTCTCCCACATTACATCCAAGATCGGACTTGGAACTCACGCAGTGTTTTCCCGAAGGAAGAAAAATGGAAGAATTCAGCAGAGAAGAAGCAAATGAAAATAAAGAGAAGTACGATCGAACGTGCAAGCTAGAGGCTTTCGATGAATCAAAGGCGGGTTCAAGGGCTTTGTCAATGAGGTATTACACAAGTTCCTCGTGTTTTTGTAGATCGCCCGCAAAACCTGCTAAGTGTGCACTGGCATCGGCCGACAGCCACTTACGCATTCCTATAACTGACCTTGAAGAGATTGCGAAAGATCCATCGCAGTGCAAGGAGGTTGTAAATGAAGTTCGAAGTGCATCCAGGACTCGGGGCTTATTTCCTGTGATGAATCATGGATCCCCGCCGCTGCTCTGGAGGAGATGCTGGATGGAGTGCGCCGTTTCCATGAGCAAGGCGCTGGCGAGAAGAGACCTTTCTATCCGCAAGATTTCACAAGAAGCGTTGCGTCCTTATTACAGCAGTTCTAATCAGTATAGGACATAGGCAGCTAATTGGAGGGACACACTATTCTCTATTATGGCACCTAATTCTCCCGAGGCAGAGGACTTGCCAGCGGTATACCCGTAAGCGATTTCGCTACGGCAATCTCTTACGATAACTTGATAGAGCGTTTGCTTCTAACGGATTAGGAATTTGCGACGAATCGACCAATTAACTATGTCAAACCCCTTAGTGACGTAATGTGAATTCCCGGAGCGAGTGACGAATTTGGGAATCACCTTGTTCGAGCTACCGGTTGGAGGCACTCGGGTTGAAGCCGAACCATCTGAAGGACATGGGGACTTGCCCTTCTGAGCCAGCACCGACCCAAATGCCCACAACCAATGCTCACCCCGGGAGCCAGCAAGCACGCCCCCGACCGCGACTTCTTCAACGTGCTCCTACAAGTCCGTGTCGGAAGTCTCCAAGTTCTTCATCAGAACTAGTGGATCATCAGAAATCGTTCATTTATTACAAATTGTCTAAATCAAGTAATTAACTTCAAAAATAACTTAACCACCTATCGTAACAAGGTTCCATAAGCTATCAACAGTCTCTAGAACTTTCAATTGTTACAAATTCGTCCCTCAACTTGGTGAGATTACAAAGCTTAACTCCTTGCGCGGTTTCATAGTGTTCTTCATCAACTATTCGAGGGTTTTTTCCTACTAAAGCTTCTAATTTTTTATTTTTAAACCGGTTTGATTTTCTTTGAATAATCTTACTTAATAATCCATTTATTAACAATATAGCCCATAAAAATAGCCTTGTTAACAGCCTCTCTCACTTCTGTAAATTTCGAAATTGCTCCTAACCTTGTCAAAAAAATTACAAAGATACCCTTTTTATACCTAGTTTCATCATTTTCACATTATTCCCATTCCAGGTGCAATAAAACCTATTAGTAATCTGTCCAAGACATCCTAGGCATGTGGAAAGCTTTCTAATTTAAGCCCAACAATCACAATAGATTAACATACAATTAGTGAAATTTAATGACACATAGAGTAAAATCTAGGCTAAATGAACAAATAATCAATCGACCACGACCAAGAATACTAAGCAGAGTCCTTAGAGTATTCACTTAACTTGAGTGAAATCTTCAACAAAGCAAGCCTTATCACCTCGAAATCAAAATAAATTCTAAATTACAAGTCTCATTCTTTTGAAGACAACAAAGCTTATTTGATTAAAAAAAAAAAAAAACAAGTGAAGTTCATAAATGCTTGACATTCAATCCTTGATCCTTAAGCAATCCTTTCATTGGTTGATTTTAAGTCACATGGATTAATGGACATAGCCAACTTGATGGCGAAGATTGAATAGCCAATGAACGGTTGAGATTAGGCCTTCTATTGGATTAATGACTACAAGGGTATTTTGGTAATTTTACCAAGTGGCATTTTGGTAATTCTTGCAATATGAGGAGAGTCGACCATATCTGGAGCTGGGCTGATTCGTCTGGCTCAACGGGTCATGAGGTTCCATTGGGTTTCCCCTCAATGAACCGGACCCAATTAAGTGTGCTCGAGTCGGCCAATTTGACCGGGTTGGCCTCTAATTGCGCAGACTAATTTAGCTAATTGGGCTTGGTATATTGACCAAATGGGTTGGTCAAGTCAATTGAGGTTTGGTCCAATCGAGTTGACCCGATTCAAGCTGGATTGGCTCGGTTTGATTAGATCGACTCATGGCATCTCAATTACCTTAAATCCCTTTGAATTGCATTATGGGCTTGACCAATTTTTTCTTGCTTAGCCCATTTAACCAAATCGGGCTTTGGTCCAAGTGGGTCGTACCGAGTTGGTTAATTGGGTTAACCAAGCCTCGCCTGTTGGTCTCAATTCACCATAGGAATTTGGATATGATGAATGGTGTGAAGCACAAGTTTTGGAGCTTAAATTTGTCAAAGTGAGGCCTTTTTCGATTTTTCACTGGCGGTGTTCTCTTTGGACCAACATTCAAGAGGAAGTACATCTATAGCGTGGGCATTTCTGCTATAACAGATGGACGCTATTTTCATTTGTTAGATGATATCTATTTTTATATTTGGGAATTTCAATTTTGCTTGTTCGGAAGTTTTTACTTCCGAGAAATTTTGACTGCAATAAAGTTGATTTAGAAGGTCTGATTTCTGGAACATAGCAGATGTGAATGTGATAGATGCTTGCCATGCTTCTTTAACTAGTCATGCACACCGTACTCTTTCTATGTTATGCATGAAACGTTGATCTAATTCAATCTGGCAGGGGAATGAACTTCACAGCCAGGGGCGGTTTAAGGATGCCTTGCAGAAGTATTTGCTTGTAAGTTATTCTTCTGCTTGTTCGCACTATATATTTCCGTTATGTGGCTATTTTACCTTGGACTGAGGGGATTCTTATAGGTCAATTTGCCATGATTTTTCCAAAAATAGTATTCAAATTGATTTTATTTGACTTAATCGGATTCAAATTGGGCTAATTGGAATTACTCATGAAGGATCAACCCTAATTGGCTTGAAAATTGAATACGTTATAACACCTAGATCAAATGTCGTAAAGGAAACTACTCTAAAAAATGACCAGAAATTAATAAATTATTAATTTTGGCGATCAAAAGTCAAAATTCTTGATTTGACAGAAAGGCCGATTCTCGATCAATTGTTGCAAAATTGATCGATTAGAAGTCTAATTTTTGTAAAATTCAAAGTTTTTGAATTTTCTAAAAGAGTTGACCGAGGGTTGACATTAGTGGTTGACCAAAAAGCCAATTCTAAAGATATTGTTGGATTATTGATAAAATCAATGTCTAAGTTTAGACAGAACACTATGGAACTTGAAAAACCTTAAAGAACATTAAAAAGACTCCTTTTGGCCAAGAAATGGGCCCTTTCGCGATTAGGATCCCTATTATCGAGATTTTACCTTTATACGAGTTTTCGGCTAAAAATCGGGTGTCAATGGTAGTATTGAGGAAAAAAAAACCGTGACTAAACAAGATGCTAAACAATTACGTGCAGTAGTAAAGATGAATGAGTTTAATCTAGTCAACAGGTTAAGGTAAATGCCCGCTCAGATATTCTTGTTAGATCTTTTCACGTCCTCCTAGAAACACGAAGATGCTTTACTGAAGGTGCTTAATGAAGTTGAATGTGCCGGAGACCGAAGATGATGGTCAATTGGAAGGACTTCATTGGATCCATCTTACTGAAGGACCAAATTTCTATTGCAGATAAAGACTTCTCTGCTGCAGGTTGCACTCATAGGAAAGCACTGCACGTTTTCGTAAAACGCGGCAAAATGGTCATGGCAAGAGTATTGATTGACAATGGTTCCACGCTGAATATCCGCCCGCATGCTACACGCCACCTTTTAGGTGTTGACGGGATGAAGGAGGAGGCAGTTAGTGAAGTGGAACTAGAACTCTGGATTGGTCCTATACCGTGTTTAGTGATATTCCAAGTCTCCGACAGGCCAATTGCTTTTAATTTCCTCTTGGGAAGACCTCGGGTCCAAACTGTTAAGCTGTCCCATCGAGCCTTCATTATTAAAAAGCAAGGTCCATCCCAAGTGATTTGGAATTGAAAATCGGTCCTTCTTCTGAAAAGTCTCGTCAACTCTTCCACTCAACCCCTCAATTAACTTTCTGAGACCCTCCGTCTCTTCACTAATGCCTCTGAGATTTAACAAAAGCTTCTTCATCTCTGGATGGAATTCAACTTCACCTAATTTATGCTGGATCTCTTCAACAAATCGACAGTACCAAGAGAGGTGGTGCCCAAATTTGTACTCCGATGTTCTTTGTCTTGTTCAAGTTGAGTAGATGTTTAGTGATAGAAACTAGTAGTCATGAAGCACAATAAAATGTCAATGGACTAGCACATTTGACTGAGTTATCGATTCTTGGTTATGTATTTGTACGGGAAGTGGAAACTATTATTTTAGTATGGAGTAGCCTACTCTTAATTTTGCAGTTTTCACTATCCTAAAAGCCTGTCTCCCTAAGAATTCGTTTACTTTTCCTGTGGATGAATTTCTTCTGTGGGGGTTGAAGTCCATAAGGTTTGTGCTATCTATTTTCTTTTGTCCTATGTAGGGTAAAATAGTGTTGTCTCATTTGCTTGTATGTGACTATGATTAATATCCTTTGACCATGTATAAGAGGTCTAGACTGGTTACTCTTTAGGGTTGTGTCCCGTTGTGATCTGATTTGCAATAAAACTTCCTTAAAATTCATTACTTGCTAGCTTGTATTAGACGTTTATAAGCCAGCATCCAGGTACGGCTTTGTGATATCTTTCTTCACTCCCACATGACCCACAAACTATAAGGGTTTACTCTTTCAATGAAGTGGTTCAGAAAATAGTAGTGAACATTCATACTCCAAATTGATATCGGAATTATAGGAGATGACCGGCTGTCCTACGGAGGATGAAGCCTTCAGCAAAAACCATTTCATATAAATCTAACTCCATATCAAATTGTTAATCAAGAAAAATCTGTATTCAAAAACCTATAAATATCCAAACTATTTTCAAAAGGATTTCACAGAAACTCTCAATTTCCCAGAATTTATTTGGTAAACGTCATTTTAGGTCACCTCATGTCACCACCCACATACCCCAATATCCTCTTCTTTGTTCTCGTGACATAGAATGATAATAGAAGGAGAAAGCAAAATCAGGGATCAGCAAGTGATAATCGTTGATATGCTTATGAGATCAATAAATGATTAACGCCACTTTTAGAAGTGTGTATTGGCATAATGCATCGTGGAAGTCATACCAATAAATATTCTCATAACATGAATATGCCATATATTCTCCATGAGCCATTGCATCGCATAATATAACGTAAACCACATAGTATGCAGCAAATATCAATGTCAATCACTCATGTCAAGAAAATTTATGGTCACATTTTACCAAGTGATAAGATTTATCTGCATATAGACGCGCACACACCCACACGTGTGCGGCACAAATTAAAATTTTTCCCTAGCATATTGTCATAAAAGCAATCGAGATGTTGCGCTCAAATTGCTATATATAGAAATTGTTATTACAAGTCAAGGCCTAAAGTTAATTTGTTCATGGCACTTGCAGATGCTTTATGGATCTTTAAGGTAGCTAGGCCTTTGCTCTCTTGCTTGTAATTTTGCGTATAAAAAAATGAAATAGGTTAGACCTATTATAAACCTAGTTGTGCATACACCTGTATATCTTTTGAGAAGTCATGTGTTATACTATCAGTGGACGTTCGGAAAAAAGAAAGCGAAGGCAAAAATGAAACTTCTCGGGGATTGGGAATGCTCTTTCGTGGAAGCCAGCAATTAAAATAGGGAGCCTATGACTAAAGCTAACCCGACGACATGAAGTACTGCAATTACAAAAGGCAAAAATGAAGACTAAACAAATCAAAACCATTTCCTCGAAGCTGATAAGCGATCTCTGGTGAAAATAAGTCGGTGTTCATATCTATTATAAAATTAAAGTAAATGTTCAAAGGATCTTGCAATTCAAGTTCATGCTAAATCATTAAAGAAATAAATGAGAAATAATAAAAGACACTCAAAATTCACATGGTTCGATTTGATTATCGGTACCTATATTCACGTCACATGCTGGAATATTTATCACACATAAATTAAGTGCAAATCCAAAGTGTTTATAAAAGAACAACTTAATCGGATGTAAACTTACTGCACGACTCATCAGGTGTTCAAGTCCAAAGGAAAAGCTTTACGTACGTTGAACTAAGAAGCGTCTCCTTACGCTCTTTTTCTGTTTGCCCTTTGTCCGGCTCGGCTCCTTTGGGAATGCTTTTGTGCGGCGGGTCAAGGAAAGAAAAAAAAAAAAACCTGACCCCCACCCCCCCCCTCTTCAAAAAAACAAGAAAAAAAAAGGAAAAAAAAAAAACAAACATAAAAGAGCAAACATCCCGAAACTATAGGATATTTACCACTAAAATCTAGCTTTATAGAATCGTCACGGTAATGCACTAATTTGCCATCTTAGTGACGAAACTATTGTAACAACTTAATTATTTGACTGAAATGACAAAATTTGGGAAGAACAATTATTTTCAGGAACAGAAATTATGTGCATTTACCAAATTCATTTCTGTTCTAGAAACAAACATTTCATGCATTTACCAAACGTATTTTAATTCTCTAAAACTCATTCAGGAAACAGAATTCGAAAAAGTAATTTTAATCAAAATCACTTTTTTTAATCAGAATTGTTGTCATATAGACCTTTATCCTCCCCTAGTTTCTCATTTTACTCGCTATAAATGCAAGTAAAAGGAAAAATAAAAAGTAGTTTGATGCCATAAAAACAAATTATGGCGTCATCGAGCTTAACATAATCTCATCTACGAAATGACTTCAAATGTTTTCGGTGTGTTCGGCCAAAATGTTCCTTTTGTCTTTCCTTTCTTTCCTCTAACGAAGACTTACTTTTGGATGGGGACCAACCGTATATTAAAAATTACTTTTTCCTTGTATGGCTTTTGGACGAGATGATCACTGTACGTCTTCTTAGCTATGATATATAAATATACGTCTATTGTCACTCACAAATTTGCCACATGAGTCCGCATGCATAAAGCCACCCGCTGGTCGAAGGTGTACCATATTGCTTAAGGCACGCATGACAATACTTCTACTTCAGAAATTAACTTTTAGACAGAAATTGGCGGCGACCGGTGAAGATAGGCGATAGACTGCGGTGACAGGTGGCGATTGGTGATGAGGGCAGCGGTGGTCGGCGGTTGGAAGCAGTGGGAGGTGGTTGGCGGCGGCCGCCGATGCGCGGTGGTTGGCGATTGACAGCATTCAGTGAAGGTCGACGGGCGGCGATGGGAGGAGATCGGTGGTGGGCGGTGGTTAGCGACGTTCGTGGGCGATAGTGGGCGAAGGCGACCGATGGTCGGCAACCGGTTGAGGTCGGGGGTTGGCGGTGATCGACGTTGGTCGACGGTTGGCAAATGGGGAACGTGGGTGGCGGTGGTCGTGAGCGACGACAAAGGCGGACATGGTCGAAAAGAGGATGAGGCAAGAAGTACTTTTTGAGGTTCTTTTTTTGATCCAAGAAGTACTTTTTGAGTTGGAGAAGCAATTCTTTGGATTTCTTAAATTGGAAAAAAATAACTTTAGGTGTGAAAATTCACTTCATCAGCAGAAATTTCTTTTAGAAGTAAAAATATTTACCAAATGGATTTTTATTTTAAAAGTTACATTGCCAAGGATTTCTACTCCAGAAGTACTTTTGAAATAGAAATCTACATCCGGATGTGTTACCATGCGCTCCCTTAATTATGATATACTTAAATCTTGCACATATAACTATATACCTCATGCATAGTCACGCGTTAAATTATTTTTGCTACTCAGCAATGGAGAATGCTGTTTTGAGGAAGCCAACAATCACCATTGAATCATTGATAACTAATTTTGTTAAATTATGTTTCGAGTTTGAATTCGTGTACCAAACGTGATATCTATTGGATAATGGACGGTGGCAAACCCAGATCAAGACTTGGACTTCTCTGATTGCTCAACAGAAAAGGTAAGGGTCTTTAACTTGGGTTGTGCGTGTGAGGCCAACTAAAAGAGGAAAGGAAGTAAAAGTATTAAAGAAGAATAAAAAGAAGGTCTAGATTTTGCTTTTATGTCACGTCCGTACGGAAGAAAAGAAGACCCCTTTTCTGCACAGTGAGCCGCTCCTCGAAAGAAACTCAGGAAGAACGCACGAAGTTCTTGTGGCTTTGGGCTTACGAGAGGAGCTGCGAATACATGACTTGTGCGAGTTTTACATCCAGTCGAGTTTGTTTTATTTGTACGTACTGTGAGCTTAGATATAATCTAGGCATGAAAAATACTCGAGGATTATAAGTAATTGTAGCTTTGATTCTCTGATTATATTGAATTATTTATGATTGACTTTTCTCATAAATTTGAATATCGATATTTAAATCGAACCATGAAAATCTATGGAGAGTCTTTTATTATTCCTTGTTTATTTCTCTAATATTTTTTTGCATTGACTTATTTGCAAGATCCTATTACATTTTCGCGTTAATATTATAGAATTTGTTATTAGATTTTCTGGATTATGATTTGGGGCATTTTCTTGTCTAATTATTATATAGAAATTCTGTGATTGTAAGTGAAAGTAGAAATTGAGATTTTGATGAGAGGAACGACTTTTGGTTATTGAGGAGAGTTTAACCAAGATCAAAACTTAGACTTCTCTAATTGCTTTTCTGCCACATCCATACAGGAGAAAAGAAGGCCCCTTTTCTGTATAGAGGGCCACGCCGTGAAAGAAAACACAGGAAGACCGCACGAAGTTCTTGCGCTTTCGGCCATACGAGAGGAGCGCCTAGACACGATTTGTGCGGCCTGAGTTTTACATCTAGTTAAGTTTATTTTATTTATAAATGTTTTGAACTTGGGTGTAGTTTAGGAATGAAAAATACTCAAATATTATGAACAATTGTAACTCTAATTCTTTGATTATAATGGACTATTTATGATTAGCTCTATCGTGAATATAGGTATCGACTTTCAGACCAAACTACGTGCATATCTAAGGTCATTTATTATTTCTTGTTTATTTTTCTAGTGCTTTTCGCATTGACTTATTTACAAGATACTATTAGATTCCTGGGTTAATATTACAACAAACATAATGAAAGTCACTACTTCATTTCCGATGTAAGAAAACGAAAAGCGAAGACTAAATAAATGAAAATCATCCCCTCGTAGTCGGCACATTGATTAAAACTTTATCTTATGTTAGAACGGCATACTCATCAACAATTTAAGAACATATTCAACATCAAATAAAGAAACTTGTTTTGATAAGACAATCTGAATAACACTGTGGTATGTGATCTTAAGTGAGAATAAGTCCATATTCATACCTATTAGATATTTTGGTCCATATTTAAGCCACAAGTTTTCCCAAAGTTCTGCTATCGTTAATAGATCTAAAATTATTCTTTTCAGATATATTTAATTGGCGCAAATAATGATATATGTTGGAGTATCGCGTGTTGAGTTGTTATTTATCAAAGAAGAATCAACAATTGGGAGGATGGGATGCCATTTCAAGAAAGCCCACAATTTTTATTTATTTATTAGTGAGCCTATAACCGACGACACGAAAATCCAACACTCTAAAGTTATCGATATTATCCACTGCTTTTGTCGGCCATTTGGCTTGTTGAACGGCCAACTTTATCAAAACTTTTTAGAAAACAAAGAAACTTGTGTCAAGCATTTCATTTACCGAAAATAAAAATAAAAAAAACTTTTTCTCTTTAGAAACCATCTCAATCTACTACTATTTATATATGTTTAGTAAATTTTGTAAGTTTCCCGTGAGATAAAAGGTAAGATTGCAGGAGTCTAGCAAAAATAGCAAAGAAAGAAAGTGACATTACGAGATCGGTGGCTTTTGAGAATGGCAGGTAAAATTAGGGACAGAAAGAATGGAACTCAGATCCTCTGGACCAACATTTTGTGGGTTTTTCCATCTAAGAGCAGACTTCCATGACCATCTAGTTCCCCGGTAAGATGACATTATGGCAAGCGGGAATGGAATTGAGTTATAAGTGCAATTGGGATCATGATATTAGGCGACATACTGGATTTTGTCGGTCTTTCCTTTTCATTGGTGTCAATTATAGAGTAGTCCACGCAATCTAAATAATAGATGTCGGGCATTTAGCGCACTAATCGATGAATCGGTAAAAAGCTATGTAACTGTTGAATGGTCAAATCAAAAGACGTGGTAATCAGTGCAATACACATTACACATGAAATGTGTATCACGCACAAAATTATGTCCCGTTCATATCAATATGCTAGACATGCATACGATCATCCACAATCCCGACATGAACGGACTTTTGATGACCCACCCTCTGACATTCAACGTCAGAAACCCCACACACGTTATTGGAAGGCTTCCATGAATCAACCCAAGAAAGTTCCGAGAAAACGCTGCGAAGAACGATGGCCTTCTGAAAAGGCTGCAAGAACATTGAGGGGTTGGGACTTCAATAATGCACATGGCCATCCCAGAGTTGATGAGACTGGAGGGCGTCTGATCCCAAAGTAGGGTAGGGTGTACCACTTTTTGACTAAAAACGACACTGTTTTGGGAGAAAGAAAATGGGAATAGTCACACCCCTGCCCTGCCTTCGTTGTGTCATTTTATATATTCAAATTGTAGACTTTTTCCGATAAAAAAAAATTGTGGACTTTTGTTTCGTTTATTTATGTATTGAAGCTTGAAAAAAGAAGAAGAAGCATAAGATGGATTCCATTAGCTCCATGAATTTCTGAATAACACGAAAAATTTTAAATTTGCATATATATATATATAACACATTTATCTCAAATATCAATACCATACATTTATCTCAAACTTTTTCTTTTGATACAAAAATCTTAAATTTATTTGTGTGACAAATTTACCTTAAAATTTAATTTAGATCACATATCTATAAGTTTGGAATTTATGTGTTGCATCAATATAAATTTAAGTAAGTACGTCACGTGAGTAGAAATTTGGGATTGTTTGTGTTAACAAAAAAGTTTGAAAGAAACACGTCAAAATGGGCATAATTTAAGATTTTTTGTTTTTATTTTTTTATAGTGAAATAGTGTAGCTTTTACTTTTAGCGTAATGGACTATTTATGATTAGCTCTATTGTGAATATAGGTATCAACTTTCAGATCAAACTACGTGCATATCTAAGGTCATTTATTATTTCTTGTTTATTTTTCTAGTGCATTGACTTATTTACAAGATACTATTAGATTCCCGGATTAATATTACAACAAACATAATGAAAGTTACTACTTCATTTCCGATGTAAGAAAAAGAAAAGCGAAGACTAAATAAATGAAAATCATCCCCTCGTAGCCGGCACATTGATTAAAACTTTATCTTATGTTAGAACGGCATACTCATCAACAATTTAAGAACATATTCAACATCAAATAAAGAAACTTGTTTTGATAAGACAATCTGAATAACACTGTGGTATGTGATCTTAAGTGAGAATAAATCCATATTCATACCTATTAGATATTTTGGTCCATATTTAAGCCACGAGTTTTCCCAAAGTTCTGCTATCGTTAATAGATCTAAAATTATTCTTTTCTGATTTATATAATTGGCGCAAATAATGATATATGTTGGAGTATCACGTGTTGAGTTATTATTTATCAAAGAAGAATCAACAATTGGGAGGATGGGATGCCATTTCAAGGAAGCCCACAATTTTTATTTATTTATTAGTGAGCCTATAACCGAAGACACGAAAATCCAACTGCTTTTGTCAGCCATTTGGGCTTATGCGTTATGCCTACGCTGGTTCTGCTCTCTTTCCGTAATCCACTGAAGACGCAATGGACATTTGCTTGCAGTTTCCATTGCAAGTCCTCCTTGGATGTTGACTTCATCTGCTTCTATCCCCAAGGAAGAACAGAAAACGGAAAAGCAGATCACGTCAACCGCGTCTTTGGGAGACAACTGGATAATTTTCTTGAACTAACGAAAGAGCTCAACAATTTCTTGGCACTTGGGTCGTAACAAATGCTAAGATCCAAACACTTCACCATTTTTTTTCCGCAATAAATAGGGCAACGAGAGACATCTGCCATAACTATCTCGCTCAGTTGTGTTATCAAAACTTTTTAGAAAACAAAGAAACTTGTGTCAATAAGCCAATCGAAACAACCCCATGATGTACGGTCTTCAGGAAAAAAAAGTCCATGTGTTCGCGCCCATGAGATGTCTTGATCCATCCATAAGCACCATCATTTTCCAAAAATTAATATTCAACTTCTGTTGACCCTGACCTAAAAAAGTCATGCAGCTCTGTCCTGAGTGTCCTCTAGTATAAGAACATATCAACGCGAAGATCGAACAGCGAACAAACTCGTTCCTGATTGTCGAACTCCATCATCTAATGGCTTCTTATCATGTGTTTTTGAGCTTTAGAGGCGAAGACGTTCGGAACAACTTCCTCAGTCATCTCTATGACTCTCTTAACCGAGAAGGAATCTTCACTTATGTTGATAGTGAGGAGCTCAGAAAAGGAGAGCAAATAGCGCCGGCACTTATGAAGGCGATCGAGGAATCGCAGATCGCAATCATCATTTTCTCTGAGGATTACGCTTTCTCACGGTGGTGTTTGGAAGAGGTGGCAAAAATCATGAACTGCAAGGAAGAAAGAGACCTCATAGTCTTTCCAGTATTTTACAAAGTGGAACCCAAAGAAGTGAGAACACCAAGAGACAAATACAAAAAAGCTATGCTTGAGCACGAGTCCAAGATCGGGAACGATTCGGAGGAAGTGAAGAGATGGAAGAAAGCTCTTTTCGATGCTGCTAGCTTGTCCGGGTGGCATCTGAAAGATGAGTAAGTGGAGTGGAGTCCATATTTTGTGTAAGAAGATAATTATTACAAGTAACTATAGAGATTGTTTTTTAAAATAAATGAATTAATCTACACACATGATTGTAAGTGTCCATATAGATACTTCATCTCGAGAATCCTGAAATCTTAAATGGATTTAGTTAAAGTTAGTAATTTCATATAAGAGTTGGTAAATTTGAGACTTAGTTAAGAAAGAAAAATAAAATTTGGCAAGAGAGAAGAATAGGTGATAAATTAAAGAAAAATAAGCTTGGCAATCCAAAATTGGTTAGTGACATAATGCAAAACAAGTTGATAAGTCAATCTAATTAAGATTGACAATCTCTAAAGTTAGTTAGTAATTCGATTTGGTGGGAATATATTTTGTTTTGGCTGTGGTTATGTGAAAATGTGATGCACTGCTTTGGTCATTGTTGGCTAGTAATTGCTTGCTATTTGCTTATTCAGATTACTAAAATGATGGCACAACTTCTTTTTCGTTTTTTTTTTTTCAGAAATGAGTCAGAGTTTATACAAAGAATTGTGATGGAAATCTCCACTCACGTAAACCGAGCACCTTTGCATGTTGCTAAGTATCCAGTGAGGATAGATTCCCAAGTTGCAAAGTTGGAATCGATTTTAAACCTTCAGTCCGATGACGATGTTCTCATGGTGGGATTATGGGGAAAAGGAGGCATAGGAAAGACGACTTTAGCCAAATCCGTTTATAATAAAATTTTCAAGCAATTTGAGGGTTCATGTTTTCTGCTGAATGTTCGAGATGCTTCAAAAAACAGCAAAGATTTGGCTACTTTGCAAGAAAACTTGCTATTTGAGGTGTTAAAACTCAAAGAAAGATTAGTAGTGTCCAGTGTTGATAGAGGTATTAATCAAATACAAGAGAGACTTTGTCGCAAAAAAGTTCTCCTTATCTTTGATGATGTGGATGACTTGCGCCAGTTAAATGCTTTAGCAGGAGAATGCAAGTGGTTTGGTAATGGAAGCGGGATCATCGTCACTACAAGAGATAGGCATGTATTGACTAGTCACGGGATAGATCTAGATCATGTTTATGAAGTTAAAGAACTGGATAAGGATGCAGCTCATGAGCTACTTAGTAAGCATGCTTTTCCGACACACCAAAAATTTGAAATTAGGACAGATCTAGTGGATGGTGTTCCGAATCATGCTAAAGGTCTTCCTTTAGCACTTGAGGTGCTAGGTTCCTTCTTACGTGGTAGAAGAGAAGATGCATGGGAAAGTGCAATGGATAAAGTTTCTATGTCTCCTAAGAAAGACATCAATGATGTGCTTAAAATAAGTTATGATGGACTAGAGACAAATGAGAAAGAGATTTTTCTTCACATTGCCTGTTTCTTTAAGGGGCGCGAAACTAAGTATATAGAGAACGCTCTTGACAGTTGTGATTTTAAGGTGGTAATAGGATTACAAATTCTCACCGAGAGGTCCTTGATAAGCATTGAGTCCAAAAATATAGTAGAAATGCATGGCTTGATTCAATTGATGGGTATGGATATTGTGATCCAAGAAAGCGCCGATCCCAGGAGACGCGACGGGCTATGGTTTTGTGATGACGCTGTTGAAGTTGTGTCTAGTGACATGGTAAGACTTGCAAATACGATGAAAATTATGCTCCTTATAGTTTTTACTCTAGCCACTGAACATGCGTAACCTAAATAGTCTTGTATACGGGGAAGTCATGTGGTAAGAGCCATTGTGTTGGAGTCACCCGAGCCGACAGAAATATTTATCGGTCTCGATACTTTTACAAAAATGAGAAGATTGAGACTTCTAATTTTGCGCAATGTGCATGGTTCTCAAGATCCTACCTATCTTCATAATGACCTGAGATGGTTTGAATGGGATGGATGTGGTCCCGGAATTCCAGAATTTTCCTCTGGCCGAAAGAAATTAGTGGGATTTGCTATGAGCAATTGTAGGGTCACGATAGTGCCAAATCAATTTAAGGTGAGCATTTACCTATATCGGCCCCTTTGAATTCAATATATTAAATTTGTATTTTCGTCCAAATGTTTTTCAAAGTTGGTTCATTGTATTTGAAGAACTTCAATAAATTTGAAATTTTGTTGATTTTCGGGAAATTTCATCATGACATAACATGTATTCTTGACCTTCATCTATTATATATGGTTAGCGCTTAAATCCAACGAAGTGTTCACTCGTGTGCTTACTATTTGACACTTCATTTTGCTTCTATAATTGTCACATGTTCATTTTGCTTCTATAATTGTCACATGGCTTGACACAAGGCATCGTTATGATATGTGACTCACATCGTCACTCGCATGTGGCATTTTACTGCGCTTCTATGATTTTCACATGGCATAACACATGGCATGGTTGTTGGTTTTGTCTCATGGTCCACATAAGCATACTCGCCACGTGACACTTCACTTGGACTTTGGGATTGCCACATGCATGACGCGTAGCACAATTTTATCCCGAACTAATTTTCATATGCTAATAGAGGGTAAACTTGGGTGAGGAGTATCGGCTTGGGATTTTCTTTTAGACGAAAATCAGTTTAGATTAAATATGTCATAATCTTGTCAACTTAGGTTTTTTGTAAGATGAAAATTAGTAAGGGGCAAAAGTGCGTGCTGCTTTGGGATTTTTAATGTTACTCACTCTAATGATGAGGTTTTCCACTGAATCCGTGTACTTTTAACGCATAAGAATCTCGGGAACATCACCTGATATTCATGCATGGTGATCGATGACGCGAATGGATTTCAGAATCCAGAGGACATTACCAATAGGTCCAAAACATCCAACGCGTAAATAATCTGTCATGGATTACATAACCATGAACAGTGATTTGATTGTAACCTAAGAGAACCAACCTGAGATTGACAAAACGGAATCGAGGTGAAACGCCGAAATGCGATGCCCAATGCAGAAACATGCGATGCTCCTCTAGTATGCGAGAAACTGAAACTACATAAGATTCGTCAAATTGTCGTGCATGCGTCGTTTTCAAAGATTCGCAGAAACAATTTGACGAACGAATGATACCCCATTCCTTTTCAAGATCATAAACTTCCCCAAAAAAGTAACCAGGCTCGGACAATGTGAATGTCAGCAGAAGCTCATGGTATTCATCTTCCCCACTTGCCATGCAATGCCTGATTTATGTGCTTAACATCAATTACTTCACAAATGCAGCAAGATTACGCATCTTCGCAGAAGACCCAGTTAAGAGAGAGTAGACCTGCATGAGAGTGGAATCTGCCACCAATGAAGTCGGAGGAAGAGGAGACAGAAGGGAGGGTGCTTCTGCACCGCACTCGCCATGTCGCTCAACTCGAGCTCGACAACTTCAGGACTTCACGAGCTTAAAAATCTCAACTTTTTTGGATTCTCTCGTGTTCTCCGATCGCCAGGGTACTTCGGAATCTTCGGATCTCCGTGGCTCTTGAGAAAAACGATTCACCTGGGATGCCGATGAACGCTCCACGTCGAAAATTTTAAGGGAGTGCCCTGAACTCAGTGTTTTTCCAGATGCACTCAAGTCAAAAAATCTGCGAGAGCTCATTATTGAAAAATGCAAAAAATTTGCAAGGTTCCCTGATATTCCACATAGTCTCGAACGCCTGGAAAGTCTTCGGTTAGGAGGAACCGCTATTAAAGAACTTCCTGTATCAATAGAAAATCTTGTCTCATTGAAGGGAATACATATAAAAAAAGTGCAAGAGGCTGGAACGTCTTTCATCTTCGATTTATAAGTTACAAAACCTTGAAAACCTGCAAGTTACCTATTGCACAAATTTAGTTGGGTTTCCAATGTACGAGGATTCAGGTGATCCATGCATGAAGACCGGACTTCCAAGTTTACACTGGTTAGACCTTACGGGGTGTAATCTGTCCGAAGTTGACTTTCTCGAGGATCTTTCTTGTTGTCCTGTCATGTGTGAATTGCGTTTGACGGAGAACAATATTACCATGCTTCCTACATCCATCCGTGCGCGTGGTGGTTTGACTCTATTGTGTATTGAAAACAACCGCCAATTACAAGAGTTTCCCGAGATTCCCCGATTTTTGAATATTCTATCTGCGGAAAATTGCGAATCTCTACAAAGAATTGAAGATTTAACCTTAATTGATCATTTTGTCCGCAGAGATTTGGCAGATCCGGTTTACTCGGATGGCCAGGTTACTCTCTCTCTCTCTCTCTCTCTCTCTCTCTCTCTCACACACACACACACACACACACACACACACACACACACACACACACGAAAACACATCCATATCGGCGTGGAGTATATGTTGGGTCCATTGTGTGCTTGCATATTATAATGGTAGAAAATGGTTAGAACTGAATTGATAAAGTTAAAAAGTTTAGGACTGTATTAATAATAGGGCAATATGTTCACGACTTTTTTGACAATTTTTCCTAGCTCTGCATGCATATGCATATACATATAATGTAACCTAGGTGGCTCCCGTACTTTTGTGGAATGTTTTCTGTCGCATAAGACTCGTGCATTAATGCAAGCAAGCATCAATGGATGTTATCATTGGGAACTAATATTGACTTGGATACTTACTACCAGTCTATCTATGCGACAGAAATGGTCTTGTTGCGGAAGTCTTCTCCCCGGAGGAGAGATGCCACAGTGGATCCTTCCTCATGAAGAGCGCTCCGTATCTTTTATGGCTTCGAAGGACATATACGACAAAATTCTTGGAATGGTTCTATGTTTCGTTTTTCGTCCTGATGAACAGGGAACAAAACCCGAGTTTCGGATTTCTGCACATGTTAATGGTGAAATGCGGAAAGCCGATGGAGTAGGGTGTTCCCATTCGTTGGATTCGGAGCATGTCTTACTTCTGTATTTCAGACCAACTAAGCTGTGGGGAGCAGTCGATTTTTGTGAAATTGATGGAAATTATGCAGAGTTTGGGGTTACAATATCAGGTGGAAATATGACAAAGTTGGGATCCCAAATAATATGCAAGCATCTAGGGGATGATGCTGAGCTTCGAGACAATCAGCTGATTGATCTAGCTTTATTCTACGAGGTTGATTATGAATCAACATATTCTGTAGCTACAAGTTCACTTATGCACGAAGATAGTTCGAGCGAAGCAGATCAGCAGAAGGACTAGCGAGATTGTGAAATGGCCGTCGAGAAACAGAGTCAAATAATATCAAAGAGATCCTCCCTTGAGGCTTGCGAACCAGGACTACGTGGACTTCTAATGGAAGCAATTCCTAGGTCAGTAAAATTCAGGTGATCTTGATTCCAATTCCTTCTTTTTTCCTGTTCTCCCTGTTTTCTTCTCTTTATCTCTTTTCTTTGTGTTTTAATTTCTCTCTCTCCACTGTCTTTCTTTAGATATTGGCCCCAAGTATAACTTTATTTTTCATTCTTTATTTTTAAATCCTCTTGTCTCCGCCGTAGGCGAACCTCGAACTCCACCGACTCTAGTTTCAGCATTGCGACTGCTCATCGTCCATCAGACGCCGCCGATCTCCGACGAATGTAATGAGCAGAAGAAGTTCCGTCTTCCTAAAACAGTCTTCCTAGTGAACCGAAGGCGACCAACTACAACTGCTGACTGAAACCATGGAAATTGATGACGGGCTTTGGGTGAAGGATTCTCTCCTTTGAGGTTCTGGGCATCATGCGGCTTGCTGTACATCAGGTAACGCCTGGCCTGGCACATCCGAATTGTATTAGTTGATGTGATACTCGAGATGGATTTTGAAATTCGATTCGTACGGTGTTATGACTGCGCGGGAACTTGAAAAATGTATCGTTGCATTTGTTCAAGGGTCTTTGACTAAGTGTTTCTTTCGTATGTTTTGTTTGTGGATGCTTGGTAGTGAACTCATTGGTAATGACTTTACAAGCCGAAAAGTCAGCAACCATCGCTAGAAGTGGCAATTTATTGAGAGAAGTCGGTGAATTCTACGTTCAAAGGACAAACAAGGGAGGGAGAGTGAAACAAAATGGGAAGGGGTTGTACATGGGTTGGTTCAGTCCCCTTCTCAGGCGACAAACTGAGCCAATCCGCGTGGTATAGAACGGGAACTCCCTTATGCGAAATCACGAATTGCAGCGGCCAACCAGCCGGCAAAACCATAGGGGAGTGAAGAAGCGAGACGGCAAGCCACCGGGAAAGGTTGTTTGACAGTCGAGTGCTTTTACCACTTTTCGAATTTGGCAACTAGGGATAATTGAAAACCAAATTTACTCGGAGCTAGAGAGTAATATGAACATCGGTTGTGTCCATGGATAACTGGTTAAGTGGTTTTTTTTCTTTCGCCCTGTAGACTGTGGATATGAAAACGACAAGAATCACCAGATATACACGGAGTTTTCTTAAGTTATTCAGTGGAATAGAGACAAAAGCGCAAGAAGCTGATTGTCGATTCTGATTTCTGACGCCTCTGCAACAGTTTAGGGTTCTCTTTTAATCCTTATGTGCCATAGCCTTAATAAAGGAAAATGCCAAGAAGCTTAACTCCTGGAAGCTTCTTGGATGTTTGAGTGAAACCTATATAATGAAAAAGAAGCTTCTGAGGTACCGATGATAGGACACACTGAAATCAGCACATGTAGTTTCTCAAATTAGTTGCTGTTTTTGCTTTAGCGTGGTTAGAGCCATATCAGTTTAACAGTTAAGTGGGATTTGCATCCGAATTACATGACGAGTATGTTGTAATACTGATTTTTCAGAAGTTTGTGACCAGTATATTATACGGGACCAGCGGGATCCCGATTATATAGCTGTGAGACATGCATTCATTCCATTAGTAGCTGCATACCGATACTGAATATTTCTACTTCTGGACACTTGATGAAGATTTCTTCTTGAATTGCTTGAGAATTTCTGACTCTTACAGTATATTTTTTTTTTCTCCCGAGGAGTAACAAAACCTATATGCTATTCTTACATAAGGCAAAGCTTGCTTTGGACAGTCTTGAAGTTCCAGTTGGGTAGAAAACAGATTTTCAGTAACCACGTGCATTTCAGAACAAATCGGTCTTAATTAGTGAATGATTTCAGATTGTACCACTTTGATTGAGCAAATGTGAGATTTTTGAGGATGGGCATGTCATTGTGGCGGGAAGAAACCGGACTAAAGACACACGAAATGTATGGTTTATCATTGCTTCTCCACGGTCTTGTATAAATTTGGCCAACAGCACTTTGTTGTTGCTCTGAATTGATACCCTCGAATTATCCACTCGTAGTTATTGTTGATCATTATATGTCTCCCATGATTATTCCTTTAATAGATGGTAAAAGGATTATCACAACAAATCTGTTAATAAGTGGAAGTTTCCATGCATTATTAGGCTGTAAATGGATTAACACTAGCAATAATGTGGCTTTGTTATGCACAGTGTTTTACGAATTTCATCTACCATTGTGCTATTATGGTCTTTATCAGCTTTCGTGAAGTTCCGAACATTGTTTCCTTAGGCCATATGTTAGCTAGACTTTGGTATACTTATTTTGGTACAAAAATGAATTGTGAGCATTGCATTGCCTTTTGGAGCACATTTGGAGCAGAAATCCACTTTCAAAAGTGTTACGATGCGCACCCTTAAGATGTAAAAACCTGCTTCTCGGGCCACATTTTTTTCACAAAATGGCCACATCTACACAAATAGTTTGAGCCCGGTTTTTGGTAAAGGTAGTCTCTTATCTAATAGTCCATTCCTGTTATGAATTGGCGGACGGTAATAAATAGTTAGTGTGAAAAAATATTTGGCCCTATCAGTATCTTGTGGAGCATAATGGAAAACACAAAGGCACCTTGCTCTAGGGTTAAAAAAAAATATATTGTTAGAAAAGGTGGAGGTGGCCAACCAATAAGAAGCCTTTTTTTCATGTGAGATTCTCAGCAACTTCAATCGAGCAAAACTTGTTGATATCATGTAGTGTATGCCTTGATCAATCTTTTATATACTTGTCGGAGAAAACATTTCTCAGCAAATGCATTTCCTATTAAAGATGAAACTACACTAAGAGCAAATTTCTCTCTGGCAAGGCTCCTCAGTCTGATATGCTGTCTTTCATAGGCAACAAGACACGCTCTTGATGTTCTTCTTGAACAGTGGCAGAGGACAGGATTTTCGGCTGCAGGATTTTTGGCTCGTAAAATGTTGGTAAAAAAAAAAAAAAAAAAAAGGAAAAAAGGTGGTGCGAAAAGCGAAGGCGGGGGGGGTGTGCAAAAGGAAAACTGAGGAAAAAAAGGGTGTTTATTTATAGAGCTTCTTTTTGTGAAAATAGGAGTATCTATCTAATGGGACTTGCTTTGGTGTCTTCATGCCTTGTATTAGCATGAAATCGCACGTTTTGCACGTAGCGAGAGAAATAGAAAAGAAAAAGATAATGAAGAAAAAAAGTTGCTCAAAAGTCGATTTTATGTTGAAAAAAATAAGTAAAGTCTTGACTTACTAAATGTCCAAAAAGTACTAAATGTAAGAGTTCGAAAAGCACTAGAAGTTCAAGAAATCGTGGTGATTCGAAGTGTAATAAATTCATTTCATAGAATTCGAAGCGAAAATACGTTAAGTGCAGTACACGAAAGAAAGAAATTCAGCCGGACGAACATCGACGGGTTCCTTTGATAGGTGATTGCAGCACACGAAAACAAGAGGTTCAGCCAGATGAACATCAACGGGGCCTTTCGATAGGCGATTGTGCACCATGCTACGTGATATGTTAGTACCGGTAACAAGACCTTGACGGGTGCAAAACCGTCCTTCGATTCAACCGCGCAAACCAAATAGAAGGAAAATCTGGAAAAACCGATTCCGTTCGTTTCGATACATGAAAGGCCAGCATGGTTTTGCATGGAAATTAACTCGGATTAGTAGTTCGTTTTGATTTATTCTAAGTGAAGAAAACATATTTTGCGGGAAAAGAAACTTGATATTATGCAGGGAGGGGACGATTTCAACATATTTTGCGGCAAAAGAAGTAGGGGAGGAATGCAATCTATCAGTATCACCAAGTACCCTTCCAGCCGCCTGATATTGCCATAGAAGAAGCACTCGCTTTCTTTGTCCACAAAAACCAGCCGACTTCGGATGCACTTCGACTATCAACAAGAAGCCATATTAATTAGGATGTGCAAACTCTGATCAGAACGAAGGAAAGAAATGCAACAGTTATAACCACCCCGCAGTTATGCAATCGTTCGGATGGGACACCGGACAATTGCAATTCTTAACAGGCTTGCAACCTTACCCCACAGAACGCTTAGAAGGGGAAACCACCTGCTGCAACTGCTGCACAAGTGAAGATGATTTAAAACTTCAACATCTGGTCCTGCCTGGTAGACACAAGTGTATTTAGAGACCCATCGAGATCAGCAATCAATGTCCTCAAATGGAGTTTCGAACATCCAGTAGTGAAATAGTAACATAGACTATCCCGAAAGTCATAATAAGAGCATATCCGCTGACCAGTTTAATGGGAGTAGCTATGAGCCTCAATTGTTTTACCTTTCAAGAGTTTATGTAACATGTTGCTTGTGCTTGGACATAATAAGAGTCCTGGTACTTTCTGCCGATACCAACATGGACTCCATTGTGAATCCGGTCCATTCGATGTATCCAAGCATCTCGGCCAATATCAAGAATTCCTAAAATCTGTTGAGAACAAAGCATGCCACAGTAAGAGGAATATTTAATCTATCAGAATACTCCCAGCAATAGTCTTTCAATACTAAGAGATATATCAGATTTTGACCCAAAAGTTTTCAGGTTGCACTTCAAATTAATAGCCTGAGAATCAACAAGTTAAGAAAGGCTACAACTTAAATTAAACAAGTAAACTCATCACTAAGAAGTTGCGAGTTCGAATGATGGACATGAATATTTTAATATATTTAAGTTAGCCAGTGTTCAAATCCTCTATTCAAAAGACCGTGACAAGGTCTAACTTGAGGATATCATCAATGTTATGTGACGAGTTTGATTACCATGGAAACATGGTATGTCTCTCTTTGAAGAAGCTTTTTCTTTTTCTTTGAGATGCTGTATTTAAACAAGGCGCGTACTTTTGGAAAATGTAATGTTTGCCTTTACCCCCATAATTATTGGCCGAGTAAAAGGGGATGTTGGCGAATATGTTCTGCATATTTTGATTTAAAACCAACAGAATTTCTTATACAAAACAGCTCCCAGTCTCCATCAGGCAGGAAAGGAAATGAGTCATGTTCAACTCGCCAGTTACAGAGTCTTAGTCAAAATTCATCTTCTTACAGCAAAAAATAGTGAGAAGATGTTATGAGAATGCTTATCTTACCGCTCCACCTTTCCATGACACAAAAGTAGGGTGCGTTCTTGATTGCAAAACCTGTTTAAGACAACAACTCAGTTTGCTCAATCCAAAAGTGCACAAATTTAGTCCTATTGGAATTTTCAACTCACATGCATTGTTGGTAAGTCTAGCTTAAGAATACTGCACATCTCGTTAACCTTTATGACGAAATCTTCAAAGCATACGACATGGAATGGTGACAAACTCAAGTCATGAGATACAAATGATATGCCCAGAAAAACCCAAGCCTCTATACCCTTTGAATAAGACGTGTTTTAAGAAATTTGGATAACTACAACTGAGGAGCATAGATAGAATGTAGTCCTTTGTTCCAGCAATAAAAAAATCCACAAATCGACCTATTTAACATGTAAACATCGTGCTAATTTATGCCGCTTATCATGTGGTTGCCAATAATATGAAAATAAGCTGCATGACCAGCTAATCTCCACGACTAGTCCACAACTAAATATAGCAAAGAAGTACTTAACATGACAGCGACAAGCAACGAAAGAGTGTACTGACCTCGACCGTATCAATTGCTTCATTTGAAGGAATTGCATGCAATACTCTGTAACAACAGAATCAATTAGTAATGAGAACCAATTTAGGCTTCGGAATTTCTATTGGAAATGTTCTTTGGAAAAAAAAAAAAAAATACTGGACAATGACACCAGAGTCCATGATGGGCACCAAGACACATTATTATTGACCCAACATTTGGACTTTTAAGTCCTCCAAACAAAAATCCTCCTATTTAAATGGAAGAGACCATAGAAAACAAAAGAAAACACCGTTCTCTGTTTTTTCTTCCCTTGTTTGGTTTTTTTTTTTTTTTGGGGGGGGGATGGGATGTAAATAAACAGGAGCTGACATTGCAAATCCTAAGAGGATGGTTGCTTGATAGATAGAAAAGTTCAACTGTAGGGCACCAAGGGGGTGCAAACCCATTTTCAAAAAGAGCCCACAAAACTTAACACCCCTGATACTCTAACTTAGAGACCAAACAATCATATGGAATTTTTAGTTTATATCTACCTCACAGCTTCTCTACTTAGTTCCAAAATGACATAGAGACGATCACTGTTTAGTGGTAGAGTGTCGTTATCCTAGGCATCTAGTATATTGGAAACATGCTCCAGCCCAGACAAAAGCTAAAAATCTTATATTGTTACGAATATTCAATCAACAGAAGTATATACTACATCAAATCTTAGATGAGGGAATATAAGTACCATGTTGCCATTTTTCTTTGCACAGACAAAGCCGTCCATGATCTGACAGCGTGGTTTCTGAGTCTATGACATATCAATAAGTAGAAGCAGATAAAATAAGTAAGAAGAGAAAGGGAAAAGGTCTGAGCCATAGTGAAGTCAATTAACTCAGAAAAACCATTAGCCAATGAATAGAAAAAAATAGTTATATATAGACCTGTTACCAGAGTCGAACTTTGCTTCTCATACACATCCGTCCAAGAAAAGACTGAATCTTTCCTAACATTCTGTGGATTATAGGCGTCAACACGTCCCATCTGTATAACAGGTAAGTCAGTTTTTCTTTCACTGTGAAAACAAATTGACAAGGAAATGCCTTGCCTGACACAATCATGGACGAACTCCAATAACAAATATCATGATGCAATTAGAATCCGAAGACTGCAAAATAATACACAAAAAAGGCAGCAAAGGACATTCATATACATGTCCTTACATAGACACATAGACATCCAAGCACTTTGGGTAGACTTCCATTCTTTTTTGGGCCGTGCTGGGTGATTTTATTTTAGTTATGTATTGGGGAGCAGGAACAGAGCTCCAACAGTACTTAAATTTGAGAATATCCTAGATCCAAGGGTGCAACTACTCTGCAGTCTCCTCTTGGATAACAATGCATCATAGATTTACATAGAACAAGAGGAGAAATTTCTAAGTTGTCGAGAAAAAGGCATTAAAAATCTTTCAAGTCCTTTCCTAACCATCAAAGAAACAAACTTCCTCAGAGGACAATGTGCTAATAAAGACCAAAACAGTTCATAGAATACCGTATGAAGAA
The DNA here is from genome assembly GCF_020921035.1 of Rhodamnia argentea. NCBI lineage: Eukaryota > Viridiplantae > Streptophyta > Magnoliopsida > Myrtales > Myrtaceae > Rhodamnia > Rhodamnia argentea. The sequence continues at coordinate 21,475,942 of NC_063150.1, read as the reverse complement.
AACAGAGTATAAGTTGAGACAACTGCCTTAAAATACTGAACTTTCGAGTGGCCAACTCAAATGACAGAATAAAAAGATAATTGGACCATGAAAACAATGAAGTTCACACAACAGGCCTCCTCTAAATCTGCCATATCATTTTGAAAATTAAGCAGAAGCGAGCGAGCAGCTCAACCAAGAACGGAATCTCCCAAACCTTGCGCTGGAAAGAGCTGCTGTTCGTGACCTCCTCATCCAAGAACGGAATCTTCAGCAACGATGCTATCTGAGGTACACTAATCCACACGTTAATACTGAGAAAAATTCAAAAATTCGAGGCATTCCCACGTCACAACTAAAGACAAACAGCAGAAGTCAACCCACAATATCATACGCCTTCTCTCGCTCCATGTGTTGCGCGGTCGTAACCTGAGAATTGAGCATCTAGAAACTCCAAAGCAACAACAAACCATCACTTCCACAGTGCCAAAACCAAACACGCGCGAAAAACCAGACGGAGAAAAAAGAAAGTCATGAAACATGGTCGGACCTGATCTTGCACGTTTCGCTTGGGCACATGGCTGGTGTACCGGGCGATGCAATGAGGTGCGGTGAAAGGCGCGTCCTGCTGAGCGAGGCCCACTCTGATGTTCGCAGAACCTGGAAAGCAAGGAACGAGCACGTTCAAGCTAGGGTCGAGCGAGGCGCTTACTATTCGATTCCGTTGAAGAGAGAGGTGGGAGTACCGGGGCTCATGACGACCAGATTGGAGCCTCTCTCCGAGATGAGCTGCGAAGGAATCGCCGTCTTCAAATAATCCTGAAGAAGGAATGCGAGAGGTTCAGTGAAGAAGCTCAACGACTCGAGCAGTCATTAGAAGAGAGAGAGAGAGAGAGCACCATGCCGAAGCGAAGCGAGGTCGAAGAGCTTTCTCGTCAGAGTCTCTCTCTCGCTCTCTCTCAATTCAGAGACCTCACAACTGAGACAGAAGATGATGCCCCAAGCGACGACGTTTTGATTACAGACGAACGAGGCTTAAACATAAAGAGAAACAAAAGATTACTTGGGTGGGTCGGTCCAGCCCAACCCAGAGCAGAGGAGAGAGAGCCGAGGTCATAGATCCAAGGGAAAATTAAAAAAAAAGGGGCCCGAGTCTCATTTTTTTAAAATAAAAATTTAAAATTGATATTATTTTAAATAAGAACCTAAAATATCATCTTTATTTTTAAAAAAGACTGACAAGAGTATTTGCATCATTTTCTTATCTCGATTTCTTTTTTTTTCCTTTTCTCTTTTTTTTTTCTTCTTTGGTCGAGGTTGGCGACCCTTGCCCAACCCTCGCCGGCCGTGGCAAGACGTCCCTTGTGGCCATTAAGGGCGGCCTCACCTCTAGGCAGGGCGAGGCCAAGAGAGACAATATCAATGGCTTTGTAGCCGAGTTCTCCATGGAAGTGCTCGACAATCTCATGGGGCGACATTTAGTCAAGAAAGCTAGAAGGAAATCGACAATCACCACCATTGGCAATGAGGATGACGAGCCTCGAGTCTCTCATTGGGTCGTCACCATGGGCCCAAGAGATCGCCGGACCCCAGCTGGGGCAATGCTGGGGTCGTGTGACCTCAAAGACGAACAGATTTGGAGCGCGGGTGCGATCGTCGTTGAGGGTCGACCAAGGAACCAGAAGAGGCGTTGAAATTTCCCCTTTTCTTTTGGATAGAAATTTTCTCTTCGCTTGTAAGAATTTTACGGAGTCCTCCGGGTTGTATCTTTGGAAGAGACGATGAACACCGCCCGGGAGAGGGTAAAACAAGTGAGGGTATGGGCGAAACAAAGGAAAAAAAAAATAGAAATGAGAAAAAAAGAAAAAGAAAAAGAAAATAAAAAAGAGAAAATCACGACATTTTTTTTTTTAAAAAAAGGGCACTCCATACCCTTATTTGAAACAAGTCCACTTCAGGCCCTTGTTTGAGAAAATGAGAGCACTATAGACCCTTATTTGAAATTTTTTCTAGATCCAATTTTGTAATTTTACTCCAGTTATTTCACCAAAAATATATGAGTTTAAAAAAATTAAAACTAATACCCATTTTTATAGCTTGAAGTAATCAATCACCCAAAAAATTTTCGTTATTGATAACAATTTATGGCTAAATATATTCAAATGATGAATTTTTTTATTAATTTATCTTTGTAAGCGACACGAGTGATCATTTTCAGAATATAAATTTGAAATTATTTAAATAAACTCACCCTTATTTCTTTTCTTTAAGAAGATCATAACACAAGGAATTGAAATCCTTTATCCACGCGGGTATGCACATATTACACACGTCGACGTGTACTGGCCAAGGTTCCATTCACGCATTCCATGGCACACGCAACTTGGGCAACGCACGTCGGCGAGGGCTCTTGATAGCGCGAAAGAGAGGGAGTGGCTCCCGGAGGTGACGTAGTGGAGGCATCGGATCTAAGCCTGGGAGGCCATCGGCGGGGGCTCTAGGGAGCGACGAAGAGGGAGTGGCTTTTTTAGGCGACAACTAGGATGTCAATGGTTCAGTTCATTTAAATTTTATATGCTTGAAGTGAATCAAAACTCGTCTTGAACCAAGCCGAACCGAAAAACTCAATTTGATTTGGTTCGGTTTTCAGTTTGATTTTTATTTTGTTCTTTCTTTTCTTTTGTTTGAGATCTCTAGTGCTTTGTTGTGCGTATGTTGATTTGATTTCTCCAAAGAATGCTAATGATGGTTAAGATGAAAGCGAGCCTTTCCTTTGTCGGCCACCGGGAGCCCAACCTCAATGCTTCGTTACGTCATTGCCACAGGATTCGCCGGCATCGCATCTCTCCAGCTTGGCCGTCTCCTTCGTCTGGTGCCTCACTTCCACATCTACTGCCAAGGGACTGGATTTGGTCGGAACTCATCCATGGCTAAAGCTGATCTCTTCTTCCACCATTCAACGTAATATCCACGGATTGAAAGTGTGGAGTTTTGTTCAGTCACAAGATGTGATCAAAACAGAAAGGATTAGGTAGAAGATGAGAGAGACGCGAAGATGAAAAGGGGGAGAGAGAAGCCAAGCCATCTACTGCTCTCATCCGGTGAGAGAGAGCACAAAGATGAAAAGAGGGAGAGAGAAGAAGAAGGGGAGCCGTCCACGGCTCCGATGAGAAGTGAACAGTGAGAGAGGAGAGTGAGCATGCACGAAAGGAAGAGAGAGACAAATTAAAATCCGTTATCCGAACTGAATTGATTTGTTAAATTATTCGAATTCTTTGATTATTAACTGAACTGAAAATCGAACGGAACCGAGGATGCGTTTGTTTCGCATTTCGAAAATATTTTCGCCATCGATAACATTCCGTGCTCGACTATTTTCGTAGACAATGATAAAAATTTTTATTTGTTTATTTTTGTAAGAGATATAAGTGATTACTTTTTAGAAAATATTTTTCAAATCACTCATTTTTTGTAAAATAAATGCACCACGAAAATGCACGAACTTCTAGTTCGGTTCAATTCGGGTTTCGGTTCGATTCTAATACTCCTTGTGACAACGGAGACAGAGGCAACTCGAGATGCGACTAGTGAGGCTCTTGGGGGCGAGAGAGGGAAAGTAACTTGCAAAAAAAAAAAAAAAGAGAGAGTGGCTTCGTTCTTTTTCTTAAAGACGCACAAAAGAGAGGAGAGAGAGTGCTATATAATTGGAGAGAGAAAGAGAGCAATGGTCATAGAGCCATGCATGATCGTGGAGGGGCCGGCATATACAATATTTTCTCGACGGGCCGATATTGGAAAGCTTCTTCTCGTCTAATCAATGGGCAAACACTCATCGACATATAGTGTCAGCCTGTCAGGAAAAATTAATCACCAATTATTGCGATAGCCAATCGGATATCCTCCGTCTCAAAAGGGATAGAACTACATTCGCCAAAGGAGAAAAACTAAAGCACCATCAAACACTGCAGAATTTATTTATGCTTTATGCATACATCATTAACAAAGATACAAGTTATTCACTGGGGATTCTTGTTGTAGTTTAAGTTCGTATAAACAGAAATAAGATTGAAAGACTAACCTTTAGCCAATGTAAAACGAGAACGCAGAAGATTGATCCGAGCCCAACGAATGTCGTTGTGTCCTTAAGACAAATTTGTTCCCTCAATTTCGTACCCGAGGACGTTGGACAATTGTTTCCCGGGATAGAACGGATCGCGTTCCTCTGAAGCGGTACTTCTTCAAAGGACTCCAACGAACGTAACTTTGTAGGATTATCGCACCGAATGTATGAAGGAAAAACAGGCATGCAAGTTCTGGAAGAAACCGAAAATGGCCTATTCGAGGACTATTTATTTTGGAAGAACGAAAAGCCACGAAGAGTCACGAAGCTTGAATTCGGGCGATAGTTTACATAGCCGACTCTTTTCGAACAATTGCGTTTGTTCGTTATTCTTTAACGAATTTTTTTTTCCTTTCGAACAATTGCAACTATTCGTTCGCGGACGAATGTCCAGAAATTTCTAGACAATTCTGTTTGGCTATGTGTCAGTTCGGCAAAAAATAAAAGACTGATGGGCAAAAAATAAAATATAAAAAATGGAATATAAGAAGCCTCGACCCGAACCGAGCCGGCCGGGTGGCGGCGGCGGTGCGTGCGTGGGCCAACCTAGCTTTGCGTAGGTCCTCTCCCTTCCACAAATGTGGGGTGCCCCTTGGGGCCCAAACCCATTTGTAAAGTTCAAATATATAAATCCATCTCCCATCTATCTCTTATCCTATGTGGGACTCCCACACTTCTCATTCACACTTAAAGGACTTAAGGGATAACATCCCCAACAATCCCCCACATGAATGAGATGTTCGGACATCATGACTCTTCGTATATGCATGAAATGCAATGTGCGATTATTCTATGACAAATCGTTACATCGGGATAAGTAGTCCGAGACTTTGAACTTTCCCTAGTGAGACCTATCGGACTTACTCGGTCAATTAATAGACTTGATGTTTTTGAACTGTCGACCTTTGGTGTAAGCCTAGACAATAGAAATCACATAACTCTCTCTCGAACAAGGTTAGTTCTAACTGTTGTGTTCGTTTTGGCCATGAACACGGCCTGGTTTCATGAGTGTTATAGAGAATTCGGCCTTTTCAATTCTCACCGAAGCGGCCTTCACTTCACACTCACATATGTGATTTCTGAACATATAGTATATCATATACTCAATTCAGAATCATTAAAAGCTTTTGCTTAACCTTCATGTATTAGTACTGTCTCTATCCCGGAATGAGTAAAAATTTGACAAGACTTTACACTATCTTCATAACTTAGTTGTCTCTTTGAACCTAGATCTTGGGATCTCCAGTCAACTAGGTTGGGTTTCCGCTATGATGATTTGTTTATAGGCCTTAAACCCATTCCCCTTGATGTTTTCGCAACCATCTCTCTAGTTATGCCTTTTGTCAATGGATCCACAATATTATCTTTTGACTTCACATAGTCAATGGTGATAATTCCACTAGAAAGAAGTTGTCTTACTGTGTTATGTCTTCGACGTATGTGTCGAGACTTACCGTTATACATGACATTCCTTGCTCTTCCTATTGCCGCTTAACTGTCACAGTGTACACATACAACGGGCACTGGTTTGGGCCAATTTGGAATATCTTCCAAGAAGTTTCGAAGCCACTCTGCTTCTTCACCGGCCTTATCCAAAGCAATGAACTCTGATTCCATTGTAGATCTTGCTATGCAAGTTTGTTTGGATGATTTCCAAGACATTGCTCCCCCACCAAGTGTGAATACATATCCACTTGTCGATTTTGTGTCTTTAGTGCCGGTTATCCAATTTGCATCACAATATCCCTCAAGTACCGCTGGATATTCTGTATAATGCAAAGTATAATTTTGAGTATGCTTTAAGTAGCCCAATACACGCTTCATAGCTTTCTAACGATTTTCATTTGGACTAATTGTAAATCGGCTTAGCTTGCTTACCGCACAAGCGATATCCGGTCTAGTGCGGTTCATGATATACATTAAACTGCCTAGTATACTAGCATACTCATTTTGAGCTTTACTTACACTAATATTCTTTGAAAGATGTAAATTAATATCTATTGGTGTACTTATCGGTGATATGCCTAGATTCTTGCTTTTTTCAAGAATCTTCTCACTGTAATGGGATTAAGATAGAGATAGTCCTTTAGATGTTTTACGAATTTTAATTCCTAAAATGACATCTGCGATCCCCATATCTTTCATATCATATTTACTTGTGAGCAAGCATTTGATCTCCTTGACAACCTTACTATCACTACCCATTATAAGCATGTCATCTACATATAAACATAAAATGGCAAAGCTATTCTGAGTTTGCTTAACATATACACATTTATCGCACTCATTAATTTTGAAATCATTTGACAACATGACTTGGTCAAATTTAGCACGCCATTGTTTTGGTGCTTGTTTTAAGCCATAAAGTGACTTAATAAGTCGACATACTTTCTTCTATTGTCCTGGAACAATAAATCCTTCAGGTTGTTCCAAATATATTTTTTCTTCTAGTTCCCCATTTAAAAAAACTGTTTTAACATCCATTTGATGGATTTCAAGTCTATACATCGCTGTTATGGCAATTAGCATCCATATAAATGTAATTCTCGTGACAGGTGAATAAGTGTCAAAATAATCAAGACCTTCACGTTGTCCGTAGCCTTTTTACTACAAGCCTAGCCTTATACTTATCAATAGCACCATTTGCCTTCGTTTTCCTCTTAAATATCCACTTACATTGTAGTGGCTTATTACCAGGAGGAAGGTCAACCAATTCCCATGTATGGTTTGACAAGATGGATTCAACTTCACTATTGATAGCTTCTTTCCAAAGCGGGGCTTCCGGCGATGTCACGGCTTCTTTGAATGTCCGAGGCTCATTCTCTAAGAGATACGTTAAAAAATCAGGTCCGAAAAACGTGGAAGTCCTTTGTCTTTTACTACGTCTAGGTTCATCCTCCATTGGATCACTTCTAGATATAGTATCTCGAGGCTTCTTATTATCATCAATTGGCTCATATACTATGTTATACGGGAATACATTTTCAAAGAACGAAGTGTCCCTTGATTCAATGATCGTATTAACATGTATATCCGGGATCTTTGACTCATGAACAAGAAAATGATATGCATTGCTATTCTGAGCATATCCGATAAAAGCACAGTCAACAGTCTTTGGTCATATCTTAACCTTTTTAAGCTTAGGAACCACAACCTTAGCCAAACATCCCAACACTTTGAGATAATTCAAGTTAGGCATTCCGCCTTTCCATTTCTCATATGGAGTTTGTTGTGTCCTTTTGTGGGGTACTCTATTTAAAATAAAGTTTGCTGTCAAGACAGACTTCCCCCACAGATTCTGCGGTAAACCGAACCTGTTCAACAATGCATTCATTGTTTCCTTTAGGGATCGATTTTTTCTTTCCGCCACACCATTCGATTGCGGTGTATAAGGGGCGGTAATTTGGTGAACGATACCAAATTCAGAACAAATTTCCTCAAAAGGAAATTCATATTCACCTCCTCTATCACTTCTTATTATTTTTATTTTCTTATTTAACTGATTTTCAACCTCACACTTACAAGTCCTAAAAGCATTCACAGCTTCATCTTTACTGTTAAGTAAATAGATATAGCAATACCTCGAGCAATCATCTATAAACGTGATAAAGTACTTCTTACCACCTCTATAAGGTATTGCTTTCGGATCACAAATGTCCGTGTATATTAAATCTAAAGGTTCCGTGACTCTATTATCTACGAAATGAAAAGGAGGCTTAGAAAACTTAGATTCAACACACACTTGGCACTTTTCACTTGGACAATCAAATTGCGGCAATAATCCCATACTCATTAATTTCTTTATTGACTTATAGTTAACATGTCCTAGTCTTGCATGCCATATATTAGAAGACTCAAGCATATAAGTAGAAGCACCTTTATTCATAGCATCTTTGGTTACAACGGTCATTACATTCAACTTGAACAAACCATCACTCAGATAACCCTTTCCTACATACATCTCATTTTTGGAGAGTACAAACTTGTTAGATACAAACACCAACTTGAAGCCATTCTTGAAAGGAGAGATCCGGACACTAAATTCTTGCGAACATCTAGCACATGAAGAACATTGTTCGGTGTCACAATTTTCCCGGATGTCATCTTCAGAGCAATCTTTCCAACACCTTCAACTTTGGAGGTCGTTGAATTACCCATATAGAGTTTTTCATCATCCCCCACAATTGTGTAGGACGAGAACATCGATCTGTTTGCACAGATATGGCGAGTTGCTCCAATATCAATCCACCACTCCTTGGGGTTTCCCAACATATCACACTCGGATATCATAGCGATCAAATTGATATCATCAACACCATTGGAAATCTCTTCCACCACATTTGCCTGAGTTTTCTACCTTTTCTTGGTTCTGCAGTCTTTGGCTCGATATCCGGACTTTCCACGCTTAAAGTATTTGCCAACGAACTTCTTCAAACCTTGGGTGAATCCCTCTCCCGACTTACTAGGCATTTTCCTCTTCTTTTTGGGTTTCGATCTTTCTTCAACAACATTGGCCCTTGAGACCTCCAGTTTTCTGTCAACTTTCTCTCAGAAGATCTATTATCTTCCTCTATCCTCAACCAAACAATCAAGTCTTCAAGAGACAACTCCTTTCTCTTGTGTTTGAGATAATTCTTAAAATCTCTCTAGGAAGGTGGCAATTTTTTAATAAAAGCAGCCACCTGAAATGATTCACTTAGAGTCATTCCTTCAGCATGAATATCATGCATAATCACTTGAAGTTCTTGAACCCGACTTAAGACGGTCTTTGAATCAGCCATCTTGAAGTCTAGAAATTTGCCGATAATGAATTTCTTCAATCCAAGCATCTTCGTTTTGTATTTCTTGTCCAGACTATCCCATAACTCCTTAGTCGTTTTCGGTGGACTATAGACGTTATAGAGAGTATTATCTAGACCGTTGAGGACATAGTTGCGACACAGGAAGTCAAAATGCTTCCACGTATCCACAGCAGCAATCTTTTCTTTATTTGTCTCTCCAACGTCCAATTTAGGACCATCCTTATTGAGGAATCTTGCCAAGTTCAAGGTTGTGAGATAGAACAACATCTTTTGTTGCCATCTCTTGAAATCGGACCCGTTGAACTTTTCCGGCTTTTCTCCATGATTTGGAATAGGAGTAATCGGAGTCGAAGTTGAAGCCATTTCTTTAAAAAATAAAATAAAATATACTAATGAACGACGTAACAAAGAAAACTTACAAAGAAAACGTCGAGGACAAATTATATCAGACAACACGTGAGTATGTGAGCAACAACAATTCGGGAAAGACAACTATACGAAAGTTGTATTCAACACAAAAGTCCAACCGAACACTTTCTTCAAATTGTAAGTAGTATACGAAATGTACAACCACACAGAATACTCACAACGTTCACAAAAAACAAAATATGTTTATCTCGAAAAACAACTCTTATAAACGTTACGAATGAAGTTCGAGAATGATCATTCGAACATCATAACAGAAACTTGATACACCACCGAACGAACGAAGAACAGATTGTTCACAACAAAAAATTATACGAACTAAGCGCAAAAACAAGAAGTCCAATACAGAAAATTTGTCTTAAGATTATTGTAGTCTAAGTTCGTATAAACAGAAATAAGATTGAAAGACTAACATTTAGCCAATGTAAAACGAGAACGCAGAAGATTGATCCGAGCCCAACGAATGTCGTTGTGTCCTTAAGACAAATTTGTCCCCTCAATTTTGTACATGAGGACATTGGACAATTGTCTCCCGGGATAGAACGGATCGCGTTCCTCCGAAGCGGTACTTCTTCAAAGCACTCCAACGAATGTAACTTTGTAGGATTATCGCACTAAATGTATGAGGGAAAAATAGGTATGCAAGTTCTGGAAGAAACCAAAAATGTATGCTCGGGAAAAAGAAAACGTGTCCCGAAATGGCCTATTCGAGGACTATTTATTTTGGAAGAACGAAAAGCCACGAAGAGTCACGAAGCTTGAATTCGGGCGGTAGTTTACATAACCGACTCTTTTCGAACAATTGCGTTTATTTGTTATTCTTTAACGAATTTTTTTTTTCCTTTCGAACAATTGCAACTGTTCGTTCGCGGACGAATGTCCAGAAATTTCTAGACAATTCTGTTCGGTAAAAAATAAAAGATTGATGGGCAAAAAATAAAATATAAAAAATGGAATATAAGAAGCCCCGACCCCCGGGTCCGGCCCGAACCGAGCAGAGCCGGCCAACGGGCGGTGGCGATGGCGCGCACCCGGGCCAACCTAGCTTTGCGTAGGTCCTCTCCCTTCCACAAAAGTGGGGTGCCCCTTGGGGCCTAAATCCATTTGCAAAGTTCCAATATATAAACCCATCTCCCATCTATCTCTTATCCTATGTGGGACTCCCACACTTCTCATTCACACTTAAAGGACTTAAGGGATAACATCCCCAACAATTCTCAATGACGGTGGACTCGACACTTGAAATCTGATAGGGGTCGCATATTTTCCTGCCCCAACAACGATGTTCCTCCTCCAACATGCGATGATGGAAAGTTGTCCCTTCATCTCTCACTTGGTATGCAGCAACAAGCGTTCTTGCCCCAATCACTGGACGACAAGTCAAGCCTAAAGCTAGAACAAAACATGAAGATCATGCACACCCACTTTCCACTGAATTTCTCCATCTTGCTTGTTTTTCCGTGAGCTCTTTCTCTCTTGTACTGTCTATTTGTATGCACCAGATTTTCTATGCCGTGTGGTAATTTTATATTGTTACTCAAGACTGCTGAACTCAAACAAGGAAAGGAATCAAAATTTGAAGAAAATGAAAGCGCAATAACAAAGCATTAAATGAGATTCCATAACTTGGATATGCAATTAAGCCACTTGCCACAGTCCAGAAAAAGATAAAAAAAAAATAAGCTACTTGCCAAATAAGATATTAGTGATATTATGATATTTACTTGATTCTCCACATCTATCGGGATTATACATGTCTACGATTGATTACGGTTGGTATTATTACCCTAATAGTCATCCCATAGAACCTATAAATAGGTTCATGCATCGCTTATTAGCCTATCGAAATAGACACCACAATCAATATTTCTCTTTTCGATATCTTGTAATTCTCAACTTAAGAAATGGCCGACCAATCATGTATAAAACATCAATGATAGGAATGAGCAAACCGAACCGGACCCGATCGATCGAGTTGGTCCGGTCATTGAGGGTGCGGTCCGATCCTCAATCTTAATAAATGGGACTGGTGATTGGGTGGTCCGGTCCCGCTTCCATGGTGGATGGGACCGAATCGGATCACTCGGATCGGACCGTCTAGAATATATATAATATGTACAATTAGAAACAAAACTAGAAATTTTTGAAGAATTAGATAACCTAAATTTTCTATCTTTGGCTTGACACTCACTTCTCTCCTCTCATGTTTCCAATGTAGCTCTGCTCGACACTCGCTTCTCTCACCTTCGCCTCCCCGCTCGCTCCTTTCACAATACCGCTTCTCGCTTGTTTGCTTTGTCGCTCCTCTCGCCTTTTGTCGATATGCAGCCTTTAATCATGTTTTGTCTTGACTTAATCTGTGTTTTGTCTTAACTATATTATGCAAACCCATTGTTTTGTTTGCACTTGGATTTAGTGAAATATAAGTATAATCCCACTTTGAACTTGATTCTTTTCAACTTGAGGAGAACGATGCAGAAGCATAATCTCGTTTTTGTTGTTTTAAATGTTTTTCTTCCTAATTTAGTCCATTTCATTATTTTAGGATTATAAATACTCATCTCTATATTTTATTAGGTTGGATGATTGAGATTTGAAGTTATTAGTATAGATCTAAGAGTTAGATTTCTTTTAATAGCTGGTGTTTGCGGTCCCACTGGGACCGAATCGGGGCTGGACCGGCCTGGACCATGCACACCCCTAATCAATGAGACTACGGTTCCATGAATACTATCGGTATTGTGGAAGGACCAATAAGTAAATAAACCTTATCAAGAAATGCGCGAACAATGTAAGATGACCGAAAAATCTATAGATGACAATGAAAACATTTATTATTCTTATAAGTTTTTTAGGCCCTATTTCCCGACATAACGATATTCGGATCAGTCAAAGTTTAAAACTAGGGAGATATCGGCAAATAAAGAGCAAGTCAATTTTTTTCTTAACAAACATGGCAAAAAGACGAATTAGGAATAAGATTATTTCAATTCGAAAAGAGAAAATTCTTCCATAGGATTAATTGGATTTTGCTTGAAAAGGTCCTTTATGAACCGTTTTCCCCTTTAATCTCTCCTTTTTCCTTGGATTTACTAGTATAATAATATTGAATTATTCAAAGAACCGACAACGGAGATAGGAACCGATGTTATTGGATGACGTTTTCCCTTTAATTGCTTACCATCGAGGTTGCAATTAAGAAACACCGACACTCTTCGCACAACGTCTAAGTAACCAGTGGTACTAGATGAACAAGTCGGTTATTTGGACATTATGTAAAGCACGGGTCCACCTAATAGGAAGCCAAAGCTTTTCCCTTTGTGACTCTAGGCGTGGGAGAATACTATATCTGCCTACCCAGCAGTCGTTAGCTGAAACCGACCGTGTGTCTACCTTCACTTGTTGAAGCCCTTAAGTTCCCTCTAAATGTTTTTCTTCCCTAAAGAGAGGGAAGATGAAGAGAACTTATGGAGAGATCCTTCCACCATACCGAGGAGTTCCTTCCTCTGTCTCCTCTTGAGTCTTGTCCAAAATTGTTTTCCCCTTTAGTCTCTCCTTTTTCCTCAAATTTACTAGTAAAAAAATATTAAAGTAGTCCGAGCATTGACAACGGATACGGGAGCTGATGCCACGTATGATGACATTTTCTCCTTTAATTGTCGACCAACGAGGTTCCAACTAGGAAGTGCCGATACTCTCCGGGGGCTTTCGTATTGTGTCTTGTTGTGTTGTGCCCGATACTCTTCGACATAGGACTGACATGTGGTGAGTACTCTAAAAATGCCAATAACATGCAAGTCCAACATCTCGAAGTGCTATTTCGACATGCACGGGTCAATTTTAAGTATTTTCGATAAATTAGAATATGAATTTATCAAATTTGTATATACTTAAGTCATATACCCAGCCATCACAAAATTAATATACCAAGTCAGCCAAAAAAAATACCTAATTCTGCATCCCTACGTAAGAAGAAGAAGAAGAAGAAGAAGAAGAAGAAGAAGAAGAAGCAGAAGAAGCCAAATGCTAATATTTTAATATACACATGATAATTTATCACGTATATATAAAAATGTATTTAATATACAACATGTCCCAACATGTCGAAATTCTTTATTTTTTGAGAAATGATGTGTTAGTGTTTTGTGTCGTGTTGTATCGCGTGTCCGTGTCGATATTAGTTAGGGTTTCAACACAAGAGAAACAAAAAATTATTTTGGTCAATCTAGTGACTCCAGTCCAACCCAAATGCACCGAGAACCAAGGTCTTTATCCAATTTTGTGATTTGAGGCTCCATTTCACGAAAAAAGAGAGTCAAAAAATACTTTCCTAAAAGTTATTTCTAATAGTTCTTGTAAAAATAAATGAACGAAAAATATTTTCATCGTCCATGAACATATTTAGACATAAATTATTGGTGATAATCAAAATATTTTCTATTGATTAACTACTTTAAAGGATATAAGAGATTATTTTTTGAAAAATATTTTATAAAACATTCATTTTTTACGAAAGAAACAAATTAATCTTCATTTATTTGGTCTCTCCATTTATTTTGTAGAAAATAAATGATTGCAAAATATTTTCTTAAAACTAATTAATTGCATCACCTGAAATAATCTATCAATAAAAAATATTTTTATTATTGACAATAATTATGACTAAATATTTTCGTGAATAACTTAAATAATTTTTATCTATCAATCTTTGTAAGCGATACAATCGATCATTTTTAAATAATTATTTTCAAATAATAATATTTTTCGCAAGATAAATTTACACTTGACTTTCCTTCAAGAATATCAAAACACAAAAATGTGGTATCCTTTATTAATCTTCATGCGTATGTGTGAATCACATGGCCCGATGTGTACCGGTTAAGTTTCCATTCATGCATAGGGATGGCAGATGCAACTTGGCGACGAATGTGATTTGAACACTGAATTTACCAGCAATAAAATTAGATACTTAACAATTAATTTTGAGGTGTTATGAATACTAAACTACTAGTTTAACTCTTGTTCTTTGCGTGGGTTTATACATAGTTTTGTTTATAATTTAGTTGGAATTTTGGAAAGAAGTACACAAGTTTAACAAAACTATATATTTTTTATATTGACACAGACGAAAATATATTGAAAATTTGTAAGCAGTGCATCTCTAAATAGCTTCAAACATGTTGGCGCACATATTCTTGTGATTCGGTGTTTTGTGTAAACTGCATAAAATAAGAGTATTGCAACATTGCGATGATTTTAATGTAATTTTTCGGTTGGATTTTTCACGAAGATTTTGTACTTATTTCGAAGTCATGATATCCAAAATGGGGCTGTACATGATTTTTTTACTTTGGATTGTTAGTTATTAATTCATGAGCTATTCTGGTTTTTGGGTGGAAAAAGAACTCTCGAGTAAGTAATGAATGAAATAAATTTGGATTTTCTCTTGTCAGAAACTTCATTTATTACTTACGGTTTTCAATAGGTTTATTTAAATAACTAATTGATCTCGTTTTGTACTTGATCATGCTTCATTATATTTAAATACAATGTTTCAATAGCTAAGCCAACATTTATGAGCTCCTTACATGTCCCATAGTTCCATTAATCTTGTTTGTTTGTATGAAAATGAGGATGCACAAGATTTAGACACGTGACGTAACCTTCGAAATGTATCCTACCATTTATCACGCAATAATCCCCATTGAAACACGTTTTCCGTCCCTACTAATCTTGTGAATATTGCGCAAGCATTGGAAAAACGGGGTTTCCTCCAAGTGATCAACCATGCCCAAGAGCCTCTTGGTGGAGGCGATCAACAGGTCGCGCAGATTCGTCGAGCAGGAGATGGAGGCCAAAAGAGGATTTTTCACAGCACAGATCTTATGAAGAGGGTCACATACAACAGCAACATGGACTCGGCCAAAGTTCACCGATGAATTAAATTGGCACAATTGCAAACGGTTTAGGACTCAATTTTTTTTTCAAAAAAATTATTAGATTGAACAACACATTCGCAATAGGTTTAGAACTTTTTTGGTAATTCTCCCCTGGAATAGGTATTGAATACTCACGAAATGAAAGTGCTCAGCTCTTTGTTCCGTAAGTCGAGGCAATTACTATGGCCGAATGTGTACAAAGTTTCTCGCTTATATTGTATCTACCCATCATAGCACGTACACTCTTGAATCTAGCCACTATGAATGAGACAAATCAGTAAGATGATCCTCAATGATTGATCATTTTCACCGACGGGAACTTCGGATGTTTTCATTCTTTTCTTCGTTTGGGTAGAAAAAAGGATGTTCCTCAACAGTTCACTTTATTCGCGTTCTAGCGTTAGCGATACCAAAACTTGTGCACCCGAGTTGATACAAAGTACCAATACCAATACCCTTTGTTGTATTCTCTAGGAGTCCGTCCGACCATACTTCGAAAGGCAGCTCTAGTTCCGTTCTCCGATGCATCGCAATAGCTCTAGCTCAAAGCATATGATGGATGGAGATCTTTTGCAATGACTTGCTCCCAACCGGTGGATCGACGTTCCTCCAATTCCTGGAGCGCTAGCGATAAATGGAGATCTTTTGCAGGTAAGTAGCTTTAGCCGGAAATCATTGTTCATCTCCGAACTTTTCCGGAACCATGGTATGATTGGCCGACACACTGGGATGATCTTCTCGCCTTTATTACTGTACTCTCTCATATGCTAAGTTAGTTGAAGAGCTCTTCAGAATTCAGGAAGTAAATTGACATGGCATCTTCCCTTTAGCATTATAACATTGTGCCTTGCCAATCTGCACTTTTCTTTGGTAAGACGAATCCTGTGTTTGCCTTTCCGAAATGGCTTGTGCATCAAGTATTCTAACATAGCTATCCGACTAATCCAAACTTGATTCAACTTAGTTAGATCATGCTACCCTCACTTTGGCAGGTTCGAAATTGTCTAAATGAGACAGATGTATGTTGAAAACAATGTTTTTTGCGCAGGAGTGGTTAATGTGGATTCTAGATATTCTGCAGTTTTGGTATTTATAAACATTAAGATTGCAATCATAGTAGTACCTAGAAACTACATTCCTTCATTTCGGCCCGAGAACCGACAGCACCGAGAACGTTCCAATAATTGTGGCATTCGCCGCTCATAACAAATGACTGGTTTAAGAGTGTTGAGCACCGACTCACAGCAAACAAGAGAGGCCCAAGAGTGTCGATAGCGTTCGGCGATTTTCATGGCTGTATGGACCCATCAAGGAAATAACATCAGCAGACAACGCCTCCAATCTACGAGGAGATTACGCTTCCAAGCTACACAGCCCATTACATTTCCAAAAGCCCAAAGTGGAGCTTCGCACTTCCCGATTTCTAGCCGTACTCCGTGTAAATTTATTGATGTGGTCTAATTACTGTCTGTTTTTGAAGATAAAAGTCCGTCCATATGTTCATCTATGTAAAACTACCACGGAAGGGATTCCCTTTCAGCACCGCTTGGTCATCGACGCTTATATAGTTTTAATTGATAAAACTATGAGAACCAACACAACTCTCAAAAACAAAGATCATTTTCTAAACAAAAGCAGGACCAAAAGAGAGAACCCAAAATAGAGGGAGAGGAAGATTGACACATCCCCCTCTAAAATCGAAATAAATGTGTTATCATTAGATGAAACTGCGCTGAATGCTCAGTATGACAATTACAACACTAATCTACAATGAGAAAAATTGCGCTTTCGGGAACATTTCTGTTTGGTTCATCTTCGAATTCCACTCTGTGTGGCTAGGATAAAAAGTGAAATTCTTGCCGTCCTCCAACTCGCTCAAAGACAATAACCTGAATCAATCCCATGGCAAAAATCTATGTACACTTACCAGATTTTCTATGAAACAATAGGTTTCCATTCGGACGGGACGTATCTGAAACCCAATTGATCTTTCGAGTCAGCATCGCATTAAGATGATGCAAGTATGGATCCAAGGGCTAAGACGACATCGAAACATCCTGCCATCTATCGATGGTCAACTCTGTCCTAATGCATTCTCTTTTCCATAAATTGCAAAACTTGTGTACTAGCTGCCCCGTCCCGCCAAAGAATCAGCCATTATTAAACATTCATGTCATTTTCGCAACAAGTGGTAGCTCATATGATATGAGTCATATCATGCGTTGTAATGTCTCGGCTATAAAGAAGCTGCTCATATCATGCATTGCAATGTCTTCATAATATTCAATTCATAATCCAAACTCATCTCCAACAAACTCACATTCACAGTGAAATTGAATTGCGGTAGAGAGAGAGAGAGAGAGAGAGAGAGAGTCCGGAACAATACCGACCATCGATTTGGCCTCTGCCTCCGGCAAGTAGAGCTACGAAGCCTCGAAAGCTGGCATCAAAGGTTGCATCCGCATCGGAGACGCTAGGTTTCTTCCGGGTGGTGAATCCCGGAGTTCCGGCAGCAGTGATGGAGATGAAGGAGGGAGTGAGGAGGTTTCACGAGCAAGATGATGGGGCAAAGAAGGTGTTCTACCGGCGCGACATGACGAGGAAGGTGGTGTACGAAAGCAATTTCGATCCGAACACGACGTCGGTGGCGAACTAGAGACTGGAGAGACGCTTTCTTCTTTCGATAAATATGCACTGCGAACATGGTGAAGAGAAACTAGTTAATGAAAGAAGTAAATAATTGAAAGGAACACATGATAGGTGATAGTCTTTTCGCCTACCTACTATGCTAAAAGTCGGATTCATCCTCTTCATCCCGCCAAACAATGACTGCATCGTCCGTAATCTTTGGCCATTCCTCACGGCGATTCTCTTTCGTAACGGGACAACAAATGATACTCAATTCCTCCAAGCGTGTGAGGTTGCACATCTCAGATGGCAAATGCTCTAAATTTTTACAGTTAGACAATACAAGCTTTTCGAGCGGAGAGAGATTTCCAATCCATTCGGGCAAACTCGATCCCCGATATTGACGAATCTCGAGAGATTGCAAAGTCTTGACATGTTGAATCCCCTCGTGTAATTGCATCAAATCGGTGATCTTAAGAACACGTAGGCTCGTAAGGAATGGCCATTGGGTGTCATGCTGGTCTACTTTGCACGATAGATCGAGTCCTTCACAACTCTCAACGTGGAGTTCCTGGAGCGAGGAAAGGTGGCGCATGCCACTAGAGAAGCTCCTTATGTCGCAATAACCGAGGTTCATGAACTCTAGATTATTGGCCGATCGGAGTAGAGTCCGGAGCATCGGGGACTCCACACCGCTACCCTTAAGAGACAGACGCTTTAGTTTAGAGAAAGGGGTGAATGTGGATCCCACTGCGGCTTCTGACGGGCAATTTGGATCGGGCTTTATTTCCAACATTTTCGCGTCACATATTTGCAAGTGCTCCACCAGGGGGAATGGTGGCACGAATTTCAACTGGGGAGAGCCCCATATCATCACGTCCCTAAGTTTTGGGAAGGATGACCGGTGATGCTTTTGATATGCTCTCATTGGTTCCCTACTTCCCCACCATCCCTTCAGCATGCTGCAGTCCACTAGTTCCAATCTCTCAAGAGATGGGAAGAAGGTGCGTGCAGTCTTAGATTGTCCCACGTCACTTGTCTGTTGAACGAACTCCAACGCATCCAAGCCCCGGAGAATCAACGTCCTTAGGGAAGGAGTTCACTCAAGGATGGTAGGTGGCTCACCGACGCACAATTAAAAATAAGCAAGCATCGAAGGTTGACCAATTTCCTCAAATCTCTTGGAAATGTTTTAAGGCACCTACATCCAAAGAGTTCAAGGAACTGCAAATTCACCAAATCCGTGATTGAATCCGGCAAACTCTGAATAGATTCGTTTTTACCGATATGAAGATACCTTAAGTGCTTCAACTTTTCAAAGGAGGAAGGAGGGAGAGGAATATTTACATAGTTTAAATGCAACACTCGACAATGTTTGCCCCTAGAAAAAACTCTGTCGAAGTTGAGTACATGCCATGGATCTCCCGAGAAGATTAGCGTCCGCAATTTGTGTAGATCGAGTAGAGACATCATTTTCTCTTCACAGAAAATTCTGAAGTAAATGACGCATGTCGAATTCCTCTATCATTATGTCCTCCTTTAAAATTAACAATCTTGCATTCACCTCCAGCAACTTTTTGGGCAAGATCGTGCATGAGATCATGCATCTTGAAAGTCAGGACCTCGCCGTGGTCGAGTTTTCTTTCAACATCGAGGAATGACCTGCACAATAGTTCGGACAAGTACATGTCAGCGACCTCGTCAAGGTTATCCTCCCCTCTGCTTGACTCAATAAAGCCTTGTGCCACCCAAAGATGTATCACCATCTCTTTTCTGTAGACATAATCTTTCGGAAACACTGAGCAGTATGCAAAACAATGTTTTAAGCATGAGGGGAGATGATCGTAACTGAACTTGAGGACTTCCATTATTCCACCGTCTTTCTCATCAATTTCTGGTATATCTTGAAGTTCACGCCCCTCGTAACGGAGCCATTCATCTTTCTTTTTGCTGTAGAAAAGGCCTCCTATAGTTCTAACGGCAAGGGGAACCCCGACGCATTTTTTAACTAAATCTCGACCTATCTTCTCCTGTTCCGAGTCTAATGATTCTTCCCCCTCTTCAAAAGCATTTTTCTTGAATAAGTTCCACGACTCATCTTCAGATAAACCACGTAGAACATAAATATCTGAGTTCGCATTCGTGACCCCTGCAACTCTGTGGCTGCGAGTGGTTACAAGTATCTTGCTTCCCGGTTAGCCACCCTCTAGCCAATCTCCAAGCTTCGACCATTCATGCCGATCTTCATTCCACAAATCATCCAAAACAAGCAAGTATTTCTTCCTCCTTAGAGTCTCGCGAAGAAGACTTGGCAAATCTTCATCGTCATGGCCTTGACAGTCGACATTTGCTTTTCTAAGTATCTCTTTGATAATCGAATTGACATCAAAGACATCAGATACACATACCCACATCTTAAGCCCAAAATGTTCTTTAACCTCCCCATCGTTGTACGCTAGTCGTGCAAGTGCAGTTTTCCCAAGACCACCTTTACCAACGATGGCTACAAATGACACGCTCTTGTTAGAGGAGGAACTCAACAAGACTTGTTTGATCTTGTTTTTGTCCTCTTCCCTACCGATTATTTTTTCATCAGGTGAGGGACATTCAGGCTTCTTTCCTCTCCCGATGGCCATTGTTTCCTCACTCTGACGCTCCTCTAAATGGAACTTCCTATCATTTGCATTCCGATCCAGTTTCTTCCTAAGTTCCTGAATCTTAATAGCCACTTGGTGGCGGTGTACGAGCGGATTCGAACTAGAGAAGAAAAGGCATACTGCTTTCCACATCTTGTTGCCGGGAGCGACCTTCCGGCTCAGACCTTCGGTCGCGACATCGTCGAGCAAGTACTGGATGTCGTACAGCACGTCCTTGAGCCTCCCGAGCCAGAGCTTGACCTGCTCCTTGTCCCGTTGCTGCTTCTCGGCATCCAAGAGCACAGCTTGGATGGTCTGGACGGTGTCCTTGAGGCTTTGGAGCTCGTCCTTGACGCCGCAGAGCAACTGGATCTTCTGGGAACCGAAGGAACCAAGGCCTTGCACTATGTCAGTGGTAAGGCTGAAGAGAACTGCTTCCGCCATTTCCAAAGGCGAAGCTGGGGCTGAGAAGTGTGCTGCAGAGTGGATGCTTTTGTTGGGGGACAATGGTTGGGTGGTGGTGCCCCCATGATCAACTTCAGGCACGAATATATAGCGAGACCAACGCCATCTCCATGTTACTTCATGATCAGTCGCTCCACTAGATGACAACGGAGCAAAAGACGT
Source organism: Rhodamnia argentea (assembly GCF_020921035.1). Lineage (NCBI taxonomy): Eukaryota > Viridiplantae > Streptophyta > Magnoliopsida > Myrtales > Myrtaceae > Rhodamnia > Rhodamnia argentea. The sequence continues at coordinate 21,454,785 of NC_063150.1, read as the reverse complement.
ATGGGGTGTGATATCCCCTTGTCCCACATTGCTTAGGAGGGGAGTCTTGGGCTTGTTTATATGGCAATGGGCCCTCTTAACTTGCAAGACGCGTTTTTCGGGCGTTGTATGGGCGACGCTCGGACGAACAAAATCGTGAGGACTGTGTGTCTAAAGCGGACAATATCTTGCAAAGTGGCGCAACGAAAGCGTGTGAGGCCCAAGGCCGTTACAGTTGGTATTAGAGCCGACATTCGAAAGTGGCGCAGTGGAAGCGCGTGGGGCCCAAGGCCGTTACAGTTGGTATTAGAGCCGACCTTCAAAAGAGTTGGTATCAGAGCCGACCTTCGACCGCATGTGGCCCTCGCTGGTGCAGAGGGCACAGTGGGGACGTTGTGCCTTTGAGGGGGGAAGTTTGTCACAACTCCTCCCTCGTCCCACATTGCCTAGGAGGAGGTCTTGGGAAGGCCTTATAAGGCTTGGGTGCCCTTAAACTTGTAAGAGGCCTTTTCCGAGCGTTGTATGGGCGACGCTCGGAGGAACAAAACCATGAGGACTGTGTGTCCGTTCCTCCGAGCGTCACCCATACAACGCCCGGAAAATACCTCTTGCAAGTTAAGAGGGCCCATTGCCATATAAACAAAGCCCAAAACTCCCCTCCTAAGCAATGTGGGACAAGGGGATGTCACATAATCCCCCCTCGGCGGTACAGCGGGCCTCGGCCGGCGGGCGCCCACTGCAGTCCACACATGCTGTCGGAAGTCGGCTCTGATACCAACCGTAACGGCCTTGGGCCCCACGCGCTTCCACTATGCCATACCAACCGTAACGGCCTTATGCCCCACGCGCTTCCGCTGCGCCACTCTGCAAGATATTGTCCGCTTTGGACACACAGTCCTCACGGTTTTGTTCCTCCGAGCATCGCCCATACAACCCTCGGAAAAGGACTTGCAAGCCTTCCCAAGACCTCCTCCTAGGCAATGTGGGACTAGGGAGGAGTTGTGACATGGGGTCCAAAAAAAAAGGGCATGAAGAAAGAAAGAGGAAAGACCAAAAGCCTATGGGTAAAGTAAAGCAAGTTGCCCTGTTCGACCATTAATAATAATAAATAAAAAAAAAGGGGCAGGTTGCCCTCCTGTATGTTTAGAGATAATTTTCGAGCTTTTTGTTTTCATTTTCATCTGAACGTGAAAAAAGTATTTAAAAAAAAACTGTTTTAAGTAAATCCTAGAGTCGATGACCAGAAGGTCAAAAGAGATTGCTGATAAAATGCTCTCTAATACGGATATAGATTAGGAATTCCTAGTAGATGCACTTGGTACGACAAGCTATCGGATGATCGGATTCCTTTCGATCGCGATCGGATACCGAATTCCAGAAGATGTCTGGTCATGTAACTTTGTTGATTATCCTATTATCAAAATATTTGATAGCTCATTTTTTATTCAAGCGAGTGATGGCAAGTTCGATGGAAGGACAAGAAAGTTCATATTCCTCGGTTATGCACAAAGTGAATGAGAATATGGATATGATGCACAAAACTAAATTCACATGTTGTCGATGGGTAAGTTACATCTAATGATCCTCTATTACTTATAGATAGAGGCAATTGCGAACATGGTTAGTGTTTAGAAGGATTAGATTAGTAGCTAAAGAAAATTATTGTCGGTCGATGATGAAGTACTCACTCTTACTCTAGTAGGAAATGGATTTTGAAGTTGCAAAGCCAATTTAATTTGCCGAACTGAAAATGACAGTGTCCCGAGAAAAAGAAATGGAAATAATCAAATCCTGCTTGGGCTTGGAGGCTATGTTAAATTGAACTTCTCGTTGCATTATATCAAAATTAAAGTGGCGACATTCTGTTCCTTGTGCATATATTAATGAAAGAAAAAGATCTAATTCCGTACATGTTAAGCAACTTTTCTTTCGTTCTTTGGAAGAGTGAGTACTTTTAATGGCATAAGTAATTGATTTCAACTTTTTTTTTTTAAATAGAGGGGAGGAGCAACCCCCATTTTGCATTGTGCTTTTCGGAGAACAAAATGCTTGGTGGGGGTTGAAAGATGCGAGGGTCCCGACGCTGTAAAATTCTTGGAAGATGGTCGTGAAGTTTCGCAAAGCAAGTCGCCCCAGTTTGAATAGAAATCACGACACTTTTTTGGTGGCAGTTCAGGGACATGTGTCGATCCGGCATACTTTGTAAAGAAAGAAATCATAGTTAGAGCTTAGAGTTAAGCTTATAAATTCAAATATATCTCATTAACGATCTAAATTAGAGTAAATCTATCTTATTCGATAGATGTAAAGTGGTACACTAAAGCATTTTCGATGTATGACTGACATGTGGCACTCTCCATGATCGACATTTATCTTCTCGTTCTTTTGAAAAAGTTTTCATTTTTTTTTCCCACTTTAATCGAACTAAAATTTTTCCCATTTATTTTTTGTTTTGATCGGATTTCCCATTTATTTGAAGAGATGCATAATTCTCTTGTTTTCATATTACGAAAATTTCTTATTCTCATAATGGTCAAGCATACTTCTAAAAATATTATTTCCTGTAATTTACTCCACATGTCCTTTTCACATGCATAGCACGGGTCTAGAGACCAGTATAGTAGTGATTTAATTATAGTGGAAACGTAGCTATTACTAGGGGTGATTGGTTCCCGATCTGGTCCGGTTCCCCTCAAAAATCGAGAACTGGACCGGTGGTCCCAGTTCTCAATTTTCCGAATCACCGGTCTAGTCCGATTCCCGGGAGGTTCCATTGGATTGGATACATGCAAAAAAAAAAAAAACACCATTCCTGGATGGTCCTAGTCCAACAAATATAGAAGCTGGACATAAAAAAATTTGGAGTTCATTTCTTGAAACAAGTCTTTCAAGACAAAGCCGAGAATTTTTTGCAAGATTGTTTTCAAAATGCACATGGGATTCAAGCAGAAACGATCTCCCTTCGGGTAAAAAACGGCCCAGGAACCAGTTGAGACAAGATCGGGATGGGGATTTCATTTGGGGATGCGGTCCCGATTTGAGCGGTCTGATTACTCACCCCTAGCTATTACGGTCTTTTCTTTCTTTTTCCCCGTCTGATTTTAGCTACATTAATAATGTCGTGGGCGTGGCCAAAGAGGACATCAACATAAACGTTAGTTGCTGCCTGCTGGTGAATGAATCATAGTAAAATCAGATCATGTCGGACGACTCCATGCCGCACCAAGACAGAATTGCCACCGGATTACGCGTAAAACGCAACGACTAAGCAAGCGCAGAGGAAGACTTCTTGAAGTGAAAAGGAAAGCCAACGGCTCAACACTTTTCTAAGTCAAGGTCAATTAACCAAGTCTATTTTGTTTAAGTGGGCGAAATCATGCAGTGAGTTGTTGGGACTTCACTTCAATCAACCTCCACAGGAGTGGCCTATCAATAATGCACATAGCAATCCCAAAGTTGATGAGAATGGAGGGCGTCTGATTTTCTAGATTAAAGGAGGGTGTACCACTTTTTAACTGAAAACGACACTGTTTTGGGAAAAAGAATTGAGAATAGTCACCCCTACCTTCTTTGTGTCATTTATATGTTTAAATCGTAGATTTTTGTTTCATTTGTTTATGTATTAAAACTTGCACAAAAATGCATAAGAGAGATTTCATTAGCTCCGTGAATTTCTGAGTGACACGAAAAATTTCAAGTTTGTACCTATAAAACACATTTACTCCAAATATTAGTACCACACCTTTATTTCAATTTTTTTTTATGACACCGAAACCTTAAACTTGCATCTCGTGTGACAAATTTATCTCAAAATTTAATTAGATGTAAATATGTCATATGCCTATACATTTGGAATTTATGTGCCACATTGATATAAGTTTGAGTAAGTAGGTTACATGGGTACGGGTTTGGGACTTTTTGTGTTAACAAAAATGTTTGGAATAAAATAAAATGAAATAACTAATAAATCTCTAAGTAGCTTCAAATATGTCAATGTACATAGTATTATGATTTGAGAGGTTTTTTTTTTTGTCAACCACATAACATAGAAGTATCGCGACATTGCAATTATTTTAATTAAATGTTGCGGTTGGATTTTACGAAGAGTATGTATTTATTTGGATGTCAAAATATCCAATATAGGGCTGCTCAAGAGAGTATGCAAACCTAAGTACTAATTGGATTATTTCGGTTTTAGTACTTTTCTCAAGGTTAGTTACTCATGGTTTTCAGTAAATATATTTTAGGCAAATAATTAATTTCTTTATATTTTTCATCATGCTTCGTTATATTAAATACAATGTATGGAACTCGAGTTATTCGCCTACTTTTCAATCGAATCGGCCGGAATAGGAATTGAACACTCTAAGAAATGAAAGTGCCCGGTTCTTTGTTCGATCGCCTAAAGTAAGCTGAATGTGTATGATATTTCTTGTATAAGTTTCGTTGCACATGTCATAGCATATAAGCTTGCATCGAGTCTCAATCAATGAGACGAATCAGTAAGATGATCCTCAACTATTGATCATTTTCACCAACGAAAACCTCAAAGGTGCAAATTTCCCTTTTTTTAGTATAAAAAAAAAAACAGGCTCTTCCTCGACAGTTGACTTTGGCTGGCCCCTCGCAAGAGGCGGATGGAGCCAACACCTCTAAGGGCATGAACCATATCGCTTCAAACAGCTCTTAAGACAGTTGTAAAAATTGTAACTCACCCACTTTCCTTTCCTCATTCTGTCCTCCTTTCATTTATCGAAAAACCCTTCTCCAGTCATTCCAAAATATGAAAGATATAATTTTTTAATGAAAGAATCAACTCTTATTTCAAATCAATTTCCAAGAATTCCCATTTTCAGTTCAGGCCGGAGATAGAGACGATGTGGCGGAGGCGGCATATTTGAGCTCGGGAGGCTATCGGCGAGGGCTCCCGGTAGTGTGAAAGAGAGGGAGTGGCTCCCGGAGGTGAGGTAGTGGAGGCAATCGGATCTAAGCTTGGGAGGCCATCGACAAGGGCTCTTGGGAGCGACAAAGAGGGAGTGGCTTTTTTAGGCGACAACTAGGGTGTCGATGGTTCGGTTCATTTTAATTTTATATGCTTGAACCGTATCAAAACTCGTCTTGAACCAAGTTGAATTAAAAAACTCAATTTGGTTTGGTTTAGTTTTCAGTTTGATTTTCTGATTTTTATTTTTATTTTTTTTCTTTATTTTCTTTTGTTTGAGATCTCTAGTGCTTTGTTGTGTGTACGTTGATTCGATTTCTCCAAACAATGTTAATGATGGTTAAGAAGAAAGCGAGCCTTTCCTTTGTCGGCCACCAGGAGCCCAACCTCGGTGCTTCATTCTGTCATTGCCACAGGATTCGCCGGCATTGCATCTCTCCAGCTTGGCCGTCTCCTTTGTCCGGTGCCTCACTTCCACATTTACTGCCAAGGGACTGGATTTGGTCGGAACTCATCCATGGCTGAAGCCGATCTCTTCTGCCACCATTCAACAGAATATCCACGGATTGAAAGTGTGGAGTTTTGTTCTATCACGAGATGCGACCAAAACAGAAAGGATTGGGTAGAAGATGAGAGAGACGCAAAGATGAAAAGGGGGAGAGAGAAGCCAAGCCGTCCACTGCTCTCATCCGGTGAGAGAGAGCACAAAGATGAAAAGAGGGAGAGAGAAGAAGAAGGGGAGCCGTCCACGGCTCCGATGAGAAGTGAACAGTGAGAGAGGAGAGTGAGCATGCACGAAAGGAAGAGAGAGACAAATTAAAATCCGTTATTTGAACTGAACCGATTTGTTAAATTATCCAAATTCTTTGATTATTAATTGAACTGAAAATCGAACCGAACCGAGGATGCGTTTGTTTCGCATTTCGAAAAATATTTTCGCCATTGATAACATTCTGTGCCCGACTATTTTCATAGACAATGATAAAATTTTCTATTTGTTTATTTTTGTAAGAGATATAAGTGATTACTTTTTGGAGAATATTTTTCAAATCACTCATTTTTCGCAAAACAAATGCACCCGAAAATGCACAAACTTCTGGTTCGATTCAATTCAGGTTTTAGTTCAATTCTAATACTCCCCGTGACAACAGAGGCGGAGGCAGCTCGAGGTACGACCGGCGAGGCTCTTGGGAGCGAGAGAGGGAAAGTAACTTGCACAAAAAGAAGAAGAAGAAGAGAGAGAGAGTGGCTTCGTTCTTTGTCTTAAAGACGCGCAAAAGAGGAGAGAGAGTGCTGTATAATTGAAGAGAGAAAGAGAGCAATGGTCATAGAGCCATGCACGATCGTGGAGGGGCCGGCATATGCAATATTTTCTCGGCGGGGTGAGATCAGAAAGGTTCTTCTCGTCTAATCAATGGGCAAACACATATCGACATATAGTGTCAGCCTGTCAGGAAAAATTAATCACCAATTATTGCGATAGCCAATCAGATATCCTCCGTCTCAAAAGGGGTAGAACTACATTCGCCAAAGGAGAAAAACTAAAGCACCATCAAACACTGCATAATTTATTTATGCTTTCTGCATACATCATTAACAAAGATACAAGTTATTCACTGGGGATTCTCAATAACGGTGGACTCAACACTTGAAATCCGATGGGGGTCGCATATTTTCCAGCCTCAACAACGATGTTCCTCCTCCAACATGCGATGATGGAAAGTTGTCCCTTCATCTCTCACTTGGTTCGTAGCAACAAGCGTTCTTCCCCCAATCACTGGACGACAAGTCAAGCCTAAAGCTAGAACAAAACATGAAGATCATGCACACCCACTTTCCACTGAATTTCTCCATCTTGCTTGTTTTTCCGTGAGCTCTTTCTCTCTTGTACTGTCTATTTGTATGCACCAGATTTTCTATGCCATGTGGTAATTTTATATTGTTACTCAAGACTGCTGAACTCAAACAAGGAAAGGAATCAAAATTTGAAGAAAATGAAAGCGCAGTAACAAAGCATTAAATGAGATTCCATAACTTGGGTATGCAATTAAGCCACTTGCCACAGTCCAGAAAAAGATTAAAAAAAAATAAGCTACTTGCCAAATAAGATATTAGTGATGTTATGATATTTACTTGATTCTCCACATCTATCGGGATTATGCATGTCTCTAATTGATTAAAATTGCTATTATTACCATAATAGTCATCCTATAGAACCTATAAATAGGTCCATGCATCACTTATTAGCCTATCGAAATAGACACCACAATCAATATTTCTCTTTTCGATATCTTGTAATTCTCAACTTAAGAAATGGCCGACCAATCATGTATAAAAACATCAATCATAGGAATGAGCAAACCGAACCAAACCCGATCAATCGAGTTGGTCCGGTCTTTGAGGGGGCGGTCCGGTCCTCAATCTTAATAAATGGGACTGGTGATTGGGTGGTCCGGTCCCGCTTCCTTGGTGGATGGGACCGGATCGGACCGCTTAGAATATATATAAAATATACAATTAGAACCGGATCGGACCGCTTAGAATATATATAATATATACAATTAGAAACAAAATTAGAAATTTTTGAAGAATTAGATAACCTAAATTTTCTATCTTTGGCTCGACACTCACTTCTCTCGTCTCGCGTTTGCAATGCAGCTCTGCTCGACGCTCGCTCCTCTCCCCTTCGCCTCCCCGCTCGCTCCTTTCACAATATCGCTTCTCGCTTGTCCGCTTTGTCACTCCTCTCGCCTTTTGTCGATATGCAGCCTTTAATCATGTTTTGTCTTGACTTAATCTGTGTTTTGTCTTAACTATATTATGCAAACCCATTGTTTTGTTTGCACTTGGATTCAGTGAAATATAAGTATAATCCCACTTTGAACTCGATTCTTTTCAACTTGAGGAGAACGATGCAGAAGCATAATCCTGTTTTTGTTGTTTTAGATGTTTTTCTTCCTAATTTAGTCCATTTCATTATTTTAGGATTATAAATACTCATCTATATATTTTATTAGGTTGGATGGTTGAGATTTGAAGTTATTAGTATAGATCTAAGAGTTAGATTTCTTTAAATAGCTGGTGTTTGTGGTCCCACTGACCGAACTGGGACTGGACCGCCCTGGACCATGCACACCCCTAATCAATGAGATTACAGTTCCATGAATACTATCGGTACTCTGGAAGGACCAATAAGTAAATAAACCTTATCAAGAAATGCGCGAACAATGTAAGATGACCGAAAAATCTATAGATGACAATGAAAATATTTATTATTCTTATAAGTTTTTTAGGCCCTATTTCCCGACATAACGATATTCGGATCAATCAAAGTTTAAAACTAGGGAGATATCTGCAGTCAAAGAGCAAGTCAATTTTTTTCTTAACAAACATGGCAAAAAGACGAATTAGGAATAAGATTATTTCAATTCGTAAAGAGAAAATTCTTCCATAGGATTAATTGGATTTTGCTTGAAAAGGTCCTTCATGAACCGTTTCCCCCCTTAATCTCTCCTTTTTCCTTGGATTTACTAGTAAAATAATATTGGATTACTCAAAGAACCGATAACGGAGATAGGAACTAATGTTATTGGATGACGTTTTCCCTTTAATTGCTGACCATCGAGGTTGCAATTAGGAAACATTGACACTCTTCGCACAATCTCTAAGTAACTAGTGGTACTATATGAACAACTCGGTTATTTAGACATTGTGTAAAGCACGGGTCCATCTAATAGGAAGCTGAAGCTTTTCCCTTTGTGACTTCAGGCACGGGAGAATACTATATCCGCCTACCCAACCGTCGTTAGCTGAAACCGACCGTGTGTCTACCTTCACTTGTTGAAGCCCTTAAGTTCTCTCTAAATGTTTTTCTTCCCTAAAGAGAGGGAAGATGAAGAGAACTTATGGAGAGATCCTTCCACCATACCGAGGAGTTCCTTTCCCTGTCTCCTCTTGAGTCTTGTCCAAAATTGTTTTCCCCTTTAGTCTCTCCTTTTTGCTCAGATTTACTAGTAAAAAAACATTAAAGTAGTCCTAGCATTGACAACAGAGACAGGAGCTAATGCCACATATGATGACATTTTCTCCTTTAATTGTCGACCAATGAGGTTCCAACTAGGAAGGACCGACACTCTCCGAGGGCTTTCGTGTTGTGTCTTGTCGTGCCGTGCCCGATACTCTTCGACATAAGACCGACATGTGGTGAGTACTCTAAAAATGCCAATAACATGCAAGTCCAATATCTCGACGTGCTATTTCGATATGCACGGGTCAATTTTAAGTATTTTCAATAAATTAGAATATGAATTTATCAAATTTGTATATACTTAAGTCATATACCCAGCCACCACAAAATTAATATACCAAGTCAGCCAAAAAAAATACCTAATCATACATCTCTACGTAAGAAGAAGAAGAAGAAGCAGTAGCAGCTCACTACTAATATTTTAATATACACATGATAATTTATCACGTATGTATAAAAATGTATTTAATATACAACATGTCCCAACATGTCAAAATTCTTTATTTTTTGAGAAATGATGTGTTAGTGTTTTGTGTCGTGTTGTATCGCGTGTCCGTGTCGATACTAGTTAGGGTTTCAACACAAGAGAAGCAAAAAATTATTTTGGTCGGTCTAGTGAGTCCAATCCAACCCGCAGGCACCGAGAACCAAGGTCTTTATCCAATTTTGTGATTTGAGGCTCCATTTCACGAAAAAAGAGAGTCAAAAAATACTTTCCTAAAAGTTATTTCTAATATTTCTTGTAAAAATAAATGAACGAAAAATATTTTCATCGTCCATGAACATATTTAGACATAAATTATTGATGATAATCAAAATATTTTCTATTGATTAACTACTTTAAAGGATATAAGAGATTATTTTTTGAAAAATATTTTATAAAACATTCATTTTTTACGAAAGAAACAAATTAATCTTCATTTATTTGGTCTCTCCATTTATTTCGTAGAAAATAAATGATTGCAAAATATTTTCTTAAAACTAATTAATTACATCACCTGCAATAATCTATCAATAAAAAATATTTTCATTATTGACAATAATTACGACTAAATATTTTCGTGAATAACTTAAATAATTTTTATTTATCAATCTTTGTAAGCGATACAATCGATCATTTTTAAATAATTATTTTCAAATCATAATATTTTTCGCAAGATAAATTTACACTTGACTTTCCTTCAAGAATATCAAAACACAAAAATGTGGTATCCTTTATTAATCTTCATGCGTACATGTGAATCACACGGCCCCATGTGTACCGGTTAAGTTTCCATTCATGCATAGGGATGGCAGATGCAACTTGGCGACGAATGTGATTTGAACACTGAATTTACCAGCAATAAAATTAGATACTTAACAATTAATTTTGAGGTGTTATGAATACTAAACTACTAGTTTAACTCTTGTTCTTTGCGCGGGTTTATACATAGTTTTGTTTATAATTTAGTTGGAATTTTGGAAAAAGTATACAAGTTTAACAAAACTATATATTTTTGATATTTAAACAGACGAAAATTTATTGAAAATTTGTAAGTAATGCATCCCTAAGTAGCTTCAAACATGTTAGTGCACATATTCTTGAGATTCGGTGTTTTGTGTAAACTACATAAAATAAGAGTATTGTGACATTGCGATGATTTTTATCTAATTTTTCGGTTGGATTTTTCACGAAGATTTTGTATTTATTTCGAAGTCATGATATCCAAAATGGGGCTGCTCAGGAGAGTTCGCTAATCTAAATACTAATTGCATTATTGTGTTTGTAGTACTTTTCTCAACGGTAAAATATGTGTACATGATTTTTTTTTTGGATTATTAGTTATTAATTCATGAGCTATTCTGGTTTTTGGGTGGAAAAAGAACTCTCGAGTAAGTAATGAATGAAATAAATTTGGATTTTCTCTCGTGAGAAAATGAAAATTCGTTTATTACTTATGGTTTTCAATAGATTTATTTAAATAACTAATTGATCTCTTTTTGTACTTGGTCATGCTTCATTATATTAAATACAATGTTTAATAGTTAAGCAAACATTTATGAGCTCTCTACATGTCCTATTGTTCGTATAAAAATGAGGATGCACCAAATTTAGACACGTGACGTAATCGTTGAAGTCTATTCCACCAATTATCACACAATAATCCCCCTTTAAGCACGTTTACCGTCCTTACTAATCTTGTGAATATTGCACAAGCATTGGGAAAATGGGGTTTCTTCCGGGTCCTGGTGATCAACCATGCCCGAGATCCTCTTGGAGGAGGCGATCAACGGGTTGCGCAGATTAATCAAGCAGGAGATGGAGGCCAAAAGAGAACACAACTACAACATGGGACTTTTTAATTCGGTCGCTGCTGATTGAAGGGATAGTATATTTTGCAGTCATTGGACTGAAAAGATATTAAAATACTATTAAAAATTACTCCCATCAATGCTGGTAACGCCACATAGGACTGCTAGAGTCCATGTCGGCTATTTTAAGTCAAATTTGCGGGATGGATTGAATTAGCACAAATGCTAAAGGGTTATGACTCAATTGCTCACAAAAAAAAACAATTACGACTGAAAGGCACAATTGCAACAGGTAGAGAACTTGTTTTGGTAATTCTCCTCTAGAATAGGTATTGACCACTCTAGGAAATGAAAGTGCCTAGTTCTTTGCTCAATTGGCTGAGGCAATTGCTACTACCGAATGTGTACAAAGTTTCTCGCCTAAATTATGTCTACCCGTCATAGCGCATATAATCTTGCATTAGTTGCTATCAATGAGATGAATCGGTAAGGTAATCCTCAATGATTGATCATTTTCACCGACGGGAACCTCAGAGGTTTTCGTTCTAGCCTTTTTGGGTGGAAAAAAGGATGCTCCCTCGACAGTTCTTGCGGTAGCAATACCAAACTTTTGCACCCGAGTTGATACCAAATGCCGGTACCCTTTGTTGTATTCTCTAGGAATCCGTCCGACCATACTTTGAAGGCAGCTCTAGTTCAATTCTCTCATGCATCGCAATATCTGCGCAGAGAAATGCTAATAGAGTACCCAAAGCATGTGATGAGACCGAGTTCTCGTCTGTTTTAGCTCTCATCAGAAGCGCTAGGACTCCACCCAAATCGCTTGAAGGAGATGGAGTGTGGAAAGGACACTCGATCATGTGCCACTACTATCCGCCATGCCGCTAGCCCGAGTTGACCTTGGGTGTGACAAAGCATTCGGACAACGACTTCCTCACGATTCTCCTCCAAGATCAAATTGGAGGACTTCAAGTGCTTCATGAGAACCAATGGATTGACGTTCCTCCAACACCTGGAGCACTAGTGATAAACATCGGAGATCTTTTGCGGGTAAGTAGCTTCGGCCAGAGATCGTCGTTCATTTCCGAGCTTCTCTTAAACCGTGTTTTGATTGGTCGACACACCGCAATCCTCTTCTCGCCTTTATTAATGTACTCTCTCATATGCTAAGCTAGTTGAAGAGCTCTTCGTAATTCAGGAAGTAAATTAACATGGCATCTTCCCCGTAGCAATATGACATTATGCCTTCCCAATCTGTACTTTTCTTTGGTAAGACGAATCCATGTTTACCGTTCCCAAATGGCTGGTAGAGATCATATTCACTTTGGTACAGTAGTAGTAAACTTGAAGGAGAAAGAGACAACACTTTGGGCTTTTTTGATTTACTAGGTGATGATTTTCTTGAAAGAGATCGAAGCCGCAGCCTTTATTTCAGGTTCTCTCTACCAGGTATAAGTATCCTACGTAGCTATTTGACTCATCTAAACTTGATTCTACCTTTGCTAGATCCTGCTAGCCTCACTTTGACAGGTTCAAAACTGTCTAAATGAAACAGATGTATGTTGAAAGCAATGTTTTTCATGGGAGCGGTCAATGTGGATTCTAGCTATTCTGCAATTTTGGTATCCTTTTTTTTTTTTTTTTGTCCGAGCAGTTTTGGTATCTATGAACATTGAGATTGCAATCATACTAGTATGTAGAAACCGTGTTCATTCATTTCTGACCTAAGAACCGAAGGACCGAGAATGTTTCACTAATTGTTGCATTCACAGCTCACAACAAAAAACCGGTTTAAGAGTGTCGAGCACCGAGTCATGGCAAACAAGAGAGGCCGAGAGTGTCGATGGCGTGCGTCTTGGGTGACACTCCACGGCTGTATGGAACCATCAAGGAATTAACATCAGCAGACAACCTATCAATCTGCAAGGAGACTACGCTTCCAAACTACACTACCTATTACGTTTCCAAAGGCCTAGATGGAGCTTCTGCACTTCCCGATTTCAAGCTGTAGACCGTGTAAATTTATAAAGGTGGTCTTATTGATATATGTATTTGAAGATAAAAGTAAACCCATCTGTTCATCTATGTAAAACTACCACAGAATAGGATTGCCTTTTTTTACTGCTCGGTCACCGACACTTATTTTGCAGCAACACAACTCTCAAAAACAAAGATCATTCTCTAGACAAAAGCAGAACCAAAAGAGAGCACGAAATAGAGGGAGAGGAAGATCAACACATATCGATCTAAGATCGAAAGAAATAAGTTATCAATAGATGAAACCGTGCCGAATACTCTGTATGACAATCACAACACTAATCCACTACGAGAAAAATTGCACTTTCGGGAACATTTCTGTTTGGTTCAGCTTCGAATTCCACTTTGTGCGGCTATGATAAAGAGTGGAATTCTTGCCGGCCTCCAACTCGCTCAACGACAATAACTAGAATCAATCGCATGGCCCTCGATAGGTGATAGTCTTTTCACCTACCTGCTATGCTAATAGTCAGATTCATCCACTTAATCCTCCCAAAAAATGACTGGAATGTGGGCAAGCCGTGGGCATTCCTCATGGCGATTCTTATCCGTAATGGGACAACGAATGATTCTCAATTCCTTCAAGTGTGTGAGGTTGCGCATCTCAAATGGCAAATGCTCTAAACTTTGACAGTTAAATAATACAAGCTTTTCGAGCAGAGAGAGATTTCCAATCCATTCCGGCAAACTCGATCCCCAATATTGACAAATCTCGAGATATTGCAGTGTCTTGACATGTTGGATCCCCTCAGGTAATTGCACAAAATACAGAGAAGATGAGATCTCAAGAACACGAAGGTTCGTGAGGAATGGCCATTGGGTGTCATGCTGGTCTTCTTCGCACAATAAATCGAGTCCTTCACAATCGATAACGCGGAGTTCCCGAAGCGAGGAAAGGTGGCGCATGCCACGAGAGAAGCTCCTTATGTCGCAACCATCGAGGCTCATGAGCTCGAGATTATTGGCCGATCGGAGCAGAGTCTCGAGCATCGGGGACTCCACATCGCTACCCTTGACGGACTCTTTAGTTTAGAGAAAGGGGTGAATGTGGATCCCACTGCAGCCTCCGACGGGCAATTTGGATCGGGCTTTATTTCCAACATTTTCGCGTCCCTTATGGTCAAGTGCTCCACCTGGGGGAATGGTGGCACGAAATTCAACTGGGGACACTCCCATATTATCACGGACCGAAGTTTTGGGAAGGATGACCGGTGATGCTTTTGATATGCTCTCATTAGTTCCCTACTTCCCCACCATCCCCGCAGGTCGCTGCATTCCACTAGTTCCAATCTCTCAAGAGATGGGAAGAAGGTGCGTGCAGTCTTAGATTGTCCCACGTCACTTGTCCGTTGAACGAACTCCAACGAATCCAAGCCACGGAGAATCAACGTCCTTAGGGAAGGGAGTTCACTCAAGGATGGTAGGTGGCTCACCGACGCACAATTATAAATGAACAAGTAACGAAGGTTGATCAATTTCCTCAAATCTCTTGGAAATGTTTTAAGGTACCTACATCCAATGAGTTTAAGGAACTGCAAATTCAGCAAATCCGTGATTGAATTCGGCAAACTCTGAATAGATTGGTTTTCAACAATACCAAGATACCTTAAGTGCTTCAACTTTTGAAAGGAGGAAGGAAGGAGAGGAATAATTGCATCGTCTAAATGCAACACTCGACAATGTTTACCCCCAGAAAAAACTTTGTCGAAGTTGAGTACACGCCATCCACTTTTCAAGAAAATTAGCGTCCGCAATTTGGATAGATCGAGCACAAACATCATTTTCTTTTCAAAGAAAAATTCTGAAGTAAATGACGCATGTCGAATTCCTCTATCATTATGTCCTCCTTTAAAATTAACAATCTTGCACTCTCCTCCAGCAACTTTTTGGGCAAGATCGTGCATGAGATCATGCATCTTGAAAGTTAGGACCTCGCCATCGTCGCCTTTTCTTTCAACATCGAGGAATTACCTACACAACAGCTCTATCAAGTACATGTCAGCCACCTCTTCAAGGTTATCCTCCCCTCTGCTTAACTCAATAAAGCCTTGTGCCACCCAAAGATGTATCATCATCACTTTAACGTAGACATAATCTTTCAGAAACAATGAGCAGTATGCAAAACAATGTTTTAAGCGTGAGGGGAGATGAGCGTAACTGGACTTGAGGACTTTCATTATTCCATCATCTTTCTCATCAATTTCTGGTATTTCTAGAAGTTCACGCCCCTCGTAACGGAGCCATTCATCTTTCTTTTTGCTGTAGAAAAGGCCTCCTATAGTTCTAACGGCAAGGGGAACCCCGGCGCATTTTTTAACTAAATCTCGACCTATCTTCTCCTGTTCCGAGTCTAATGATTCTTCCCCCTCTTCAAAAGCATTTTTCTTAAATAAGTTCCACGACTCAACTTCAGATAAGCCGCGCAGATCATAGATAACAGATTTCGCATTCGTGACCTTCGCAACTTCGTGGCTGCGAGTAGTTACAAGTATCTTGCTTCCCCGTAAGCCACTCTCTAGCCAATCTCCAAGCTTCGACCATTCATGCCGATCTTCATTCCACAAATCGTCCAAAACAAGCAAGTATTTCTTCCCCCCTAGAGTCTCACGAAGAAGACTTGGCAAGTCTTCATCGTCATGGCCTTGACAGTCGACATTTGCCTTTTTAAGTAGCTCTTTGATAAGGGAATTTACATCAAAGACATCAGATACACACACCCACATCTTAAGCCCAAAATGTTCTTCTACCTCCCCATCGTTGTACGCTAGTCGCGCAAGTGCAGTTTTCCCAAGGCCACCTTTACCAACGATGGCTACAAATGACACGCTCTTGTTAGAGGAGGAACTCAACCAGACTTGCTTGATCTTCTTTTTGTCCTCTTCCCTACCGATTATTTTTTCATCAGGTGAGGGACGTTCAGGTTTCTTTCCTCTCCCGATGGCCATTGTTTCCTCCGGATGCAGCTCTAATTTTAATAACTTACTATCGTTTTCGATCTCATCCAGTGTCCTCCTAAGTTCCTGAATCTTATTAGCCACTTTGAGGCGCTGTGCGAGCTGATTCGATTTAGAGAAGAAAATGCGTACCGATTTCGACATCTTGTTTCCAGGGGTGACCTCCCACCTCAGATCTTCAGTCGCGACATCGTCGAGCAAGTCCTGGACGTCGTACAGCACGTCCTTGAGGCTCTTGAGCCAGTGCTTGACCTGCTCCTTGTTCCATTGCTGCTTCTCGGCATCCAAAAGCACAGCTCGGATGGCCTGAACGGTGTGCTCAAGGCTTCGAAGATCGTCCTTGGCACCGCGGAGCAACTTGATTTGTCGAAAAACAAAGGAGCCTGCAGGCTTAGCAATTTCGGTGGCGAGGCTTTTCAGTATGTCAGTGGCAAGGCTGAAGAGCACTGCTTCCGCCATTTCCGAAAGGCAAAAGCAGGGGTTGAGGAGAGTTTGAGAATGCTGTTGTTTGGAGACGATTTGGTGGCGCCTCACGATCAACTTCAGGCACGAATGAATAGCAAGGGTAACGGCATCTCCATGTTACTTCATGCTCAGTTAATCCACCAAGATGAAATGGCATAACTTGCAACAGAGAAAAAGAATAGCGTGGGTCAGTTGTTTCTTCGCGCTAAAGCCCAATTGGCTAAATCCACCCCTCAATTGGCTTCATTTACACCCTTGACGGTTAGAATGACAGAAATACCAAATCCGAATTGCTCTCCCCGAATATAGAGGTGGCAAAATGCGACCACATCCGAAATAGATCCAACCCTACACAAGTAGACTACGAAAAATCGGCAACTCGTGACCAAATCGAATTCTGCCCAATGGAAAGGGAATTTACAAATAAAAAGATGAGCATGTGCAAATTTTATGCAGTGTGAAAGACTCCTGGGGTCCCCAAACAGAGGGACTAAAAGAGAAAAGAGAGGATAGACCCGAAAAGCTCGAACTTTATTTGTTATTCGTTGATCAAGAATATATTTTTCATCCATTCATTCATGTAAATTGGACGAACGATCATTTTTATTGATTTTCCGCGAAACATTTGCATCCCAAGGGACTTTATCTTTTCCAAGTTTCGCTATTATCCGTTTATCTAATAACCATGAAAACGTACGCATTAACGGGGTTTCTATTTCTGTGATTGTCCTAAGCCAAGTTGAATTCTTACTCTATGGTCGCTGAGAATGAGTTTTTATATTTGGACCTCTATAGCAGGATAAGATAAATTTATTTTTTCGGAAGATAAGAGTATCCAAACTTTTGGCTCGACTATTTTCCTCGAAGAGAACTGCTAGCGTGATAGTCCGATAGTACCGTCGCTTATTCTAACCACACGATTTTCCAATCAATGAGTGCTTTATACAAAATACATAGAGATAGTGTGTGGATCTACGATTGAGATTGTACTATCTCTCGAAGTGCTATCAAAAAAGCATTTCCCTTTCCTTGAATGCATACGAAACGCTCCATTCGTGTGGCAAAAGAGGAAGGAAACCCAAGAATCATCTATACCGTGTATATCTCAATAGAAACACTGAAGTTAAATTTCACTGCACCGGAGGATTTACACCAGTTCTACTTCTGTCAGCAAGAAAAGAAAGGGAAGGTGAAGAAATTACTTAACGATGAGTTGATCGGTTTTTGGATAACTTAATCTGATCGATTTTTACCTTTTAAGAATTTATGTGGCATGTCGCCTGTGCTTGGACGTAGTAAGAGTCCTGGTACTTTCTGCTGCCCAACATGGATCCCATTCTGAAACTCACGAGAAATGCAATCAAGTCCCCAAACAAGAACATGTTGCATGATCTTTCTTATTTTAGGGTTCCAGTTTTGGCATTGTTATACCCTTAATTAGTCACCATGTAATTTAGTTATTAAGTTGTGAGCTCTTCCAAATATCAAGTGCATCAATCACGTTTCTGCATAAAAGTGAAAAAAAGAACCCTTTTGTAAGGAACGATGGAAATAAATTTGGAGTTTCTCTTGTTAGGAAATCGATCAATTACTTATGGTTTTTAATTGATACATTTATATAATCAATTAACTCCCTGTATTTTCATCACGCTTCATTTTACAAGATCTAATGCTCCATTGACAAAGCAAATGTTTATGAGCTATTAACAGGAAAACAGTCAAAAAAATCATGAACTTATTGCATTGGTGTGTCCTAAAACCTTTATTGGTGCATCCTAAACCTTTTATTGGTGCCAATTCAAGACTAAACATTTTGCATTGATCCAATTCAGTCCTAAATTTTTGCATTTGTGCCAATTGAGTCAATCCAACCAATTTTGACCGGAAATTGCTAACTTGGACATCGATTGTCCTAAGTGACCGTTGTACGGCCGACGCTGATGTGGATATTTTTTTTAATATTATTGTAATAATTTTAAATAATTTTAATAAGTTTTTGGTTTTTTCTTCTTTTTCTTTTCTTGCATTTTTTTCATTGATGGTCCCGGCCACAAAGAAAGGCCCGCAAGCCTCGCCTAGTGATCGGCAAGGGTCGTCGGCCCTTGTCAACCCCCAATAAAAAGGAGCGAGTGAAAAGAAAAAGAAGGACAAAAAGAAAAAAATATTCATAATATTTAAAGATAATTAAATAATATTAAAAAATATTCACGTTAGCACCAGTTATGCTACTTAGGACAACCGACATCCACGTCAGCAATTTCCACCCAAATTTCATCGAATTGACTCAATTGGCACAAATACAAAATGTTCAAGACCGAATTGGCACAAATACAAAAGGTTTGTGACAGAATTAGCACTAATAAAAGATTTAGAACCGAACTAGTATCAATGCAAAATTTAAGATTGAATTACCACTAGAAAAAAAATGTAGGACTAATTAACATCAATACAATGGCTTTAAAATTTTTTTTTTTACACTTTTCTCGCTATTTACATGGGTTAATTAATCACCTTGGTTCATGTGAAGACTAGAATGCACGAGATTTAGACATGTGACGGAATCAGAAAAACATCTTCCATCCCTATTCTTCTTGAAGGAATCGTCAACGTGTGCTTTCAAGGATCCGGCGATAAATGCTGTCATAATCGAGAAACAAGAAATTCTCATGTTGCCAACTCCGAGTGTTTGTCTGATATCTTCTTGGGGCAACTTTCACTTAAAAGAAAACTCATTTCTTTGACAACCTTCATGTCCCTCGTGTGTAGTTTCTTCTCTATATCAACAACGAAGGATAATACAAGTATCACTACTATATAACCACGTAATGTGAACTTCATCAAGACCCAGCTCGCTCAAAATCGATAATACCAAGTAACACTACTAACGGACACACAATGGTCACCGGCATGGGTCCCAAACATGACAGAGCAATTGAATTGAGAGCATTCGACAAGACCAAATCCAGGGTCAAAGGCCTCGTGGACGCCGGGATCTCCCAAGTCCCCCGCATATTTGTTCGGCCGTCCGACAGCGTGGCCTGCAGTGAGGATCATGTGGACATCCCAGTGATGGACCTAGGACATGCGAATGCGGGCCCCACCAGTCACGATGAGACAGTGCGGAATATCGGGAAAGCACTCGAAAAATGGGGTTTCTTCCGGGTGATCGACCATGGGTTCTGTGAGAGCCTCTTGGAGGAGGTGATAGAGGGGTCTCGCAGGTTCTTTGCTCTTGGGGATAAGAATGCATGTTAGCAAAAGCAAGGAGAAGAAGAGATTGAAGGATTCCATTCAATTCCTGCAGCAGTATTATTAAGGAAAGGGATACGTTACTAGGTTATAGGAGAGGCAAATAAGGCATTTACTTCACAACTTATTCATTGACTTTTGAAGAGGTCTTTTTATTGAGAATCATTTTAACAGGGGTGGCAATCCTCCAAAACTCTTCGACAGATAGTCTATATTATGCTTTCTCAGAGAAATGCTATATTGCAATATGAATCTGACACACCGCCATCGTGCTTGAAAAAAAAGGTAGGAAGAAGTTGATATAAGATCAAACATACAACTCAACCTTATATCCAAAGTTCTATTTCAGACACACATAGACTGCGCCCGGTATAAACTCCGGAAGCAAAAAGGACCATTATAATTTACTACTGCTCCATGCATTAGAGCTTAAGAAGAGGTAAACGATTGTCAACAAGATGCAACAAAATCCGCAAAAAAGCATTAATCTCAGCAAATTTAAGTTTGTCATTACATTAATTGAAGATCTTAAAGGTCCTTTTTTGGAGTTATCTTCAGCTACAGCAATGGTATACTACTTGTCAATCATAGGAAAAAAAAAATGATAAACCGAAGTTAAATCAGCCAATGAACCACAAGAAAAAAATGAAGAAAAAGCATGGGAAGAAACCATAATACCAATTCTCTATTTATACTCGACCATATATTCATGCATCCACTTACAATACAGAGATCATATGAAATACATAAGCGGAAAAACCAATAGTAAAATCTTTGTGGATATAAGCAACTGAACATAATGAAAGCAAAACAAATAAGTACTGCGATTGTCAAATGTCTCTGGCACTACAAGAACGGCAGAATACATATTCCTTTCAGATTGAGGTATATGCAATTTCTCCACCAACATCCAGTCCCAGAGAGAATGCAAATCCTCAGACACCTGTGAAGAAAAATTATAGGGATGAGCAAGATCTTACCATATCATTCTTTTTCTACTTCACCATATCCATACAACTATCGTATCACGTAGCAAATGCATGCAATACTTTATATTACAGGTGTTTTGCTGGATGGTTAGAATTGATTCCTGATGAGGCTACAGATACCAACAAATCTAACTAAGCAATGTACTTAATGTGTACCTACAAGGAGTGAAAGAGTGGAACTCAGTAATAATCAGACAGCAACTTCTTTCAATGAGTAATATTTAGGGCATCTCACCTGCTGCACCGGATAGTCTTGCGAAATGTTAAAATGACCTCTTCGGATAGGACGGCGGAAGCAGTAAGGCTCTGTGGGTGATATTTTCAGAGCTTCCTCACCACAAATGAACGGTCTGTATTTACGTTGACCTAAGTCCATATCCCCTCCCTCATGTTGGGCCAACGAAGTACTAGGCAAGTCTTTATCCTCTGAGCTATCTGCAAAGCAGAGGTGCAAGTCATATACAAAAGCACAGACTAAAGACTTTCTGCAGATTCAATGTTAGCATGAAAAATAATCATCTTCACTATTTACAAAATGCCAAGACCTTTGCTATTAGCTGAAAGCCAGCTCCACATATCCTTGAATAAACAAGACAATAATGAAAGACAACCCATTACCTTATCAACTCCATACATCCTTAGACAAACAAAGGCACCGATACAACCAACAGAACAATTTTAGTAGACTGACTACAGGCTAGGAGCATTGAAGCTGGATGCTTCTACTAAAAAACATTAGCAGCAACAGCCGCTTTTGTACAGGAGGCAGAACTATATAGTATGCTCACCGGAGAAATAATTAGAACAAGCATTTGCGTCAAAATTAGCTTCAGACACAATTGAAGGTTGACGGTCAGAAGTTCCAAACATTGACAGAGTGCACCATCCTGCTAGCTATCTACATTTTGGACGACAGCTTCCTCAACGTATGTTACTTAACACCCCCGATACTCCCACTTAGAGACAAAACAATCATATGGAATTTTTAGTTTATATCTACCTCACAGTTTCTCTACTTAGTTCCAAAATGACATAGAGACGATCACTTTTTCAGGGTAGAGTCTCGTTATCCTAGGCATCTAGTATATTGGAGACATGCTCCAGCCCAGATAAAAGCTAAACATCTTATATTGTTATGACAATTCAATCAACAGAAGCCTATACTACATCAAATCTTAGACAAGGGAATATAAGTACTATGTTGCCATTTTTCTATACATAGACAAAGCCGTCCATGATCTGACAGCACAGTTTCTGATTCTATGACATATCAATAAGTAGAAGCAGATAACATAAGTAAGAAGAGAAAGGTAAGAGGTCTGAGACATAGTGAAGCCAATTAACTCAGAAAAACCATTAGCCAATGGATAGAAAAAAATACTTATTATATAGACCTGCTACCAGAGTCGAACTTTGCCTCTCATACACATCCGCCCAAGAAAAGACTGAATCTTTCCTACCATTCTGTGGATTATAAGCGTCAACACGTCCCATCTGTATAACAGGTAAGTCAGTTTTTCTTTCACTTTGCCTGACACAGTCACAAATGAACTCCAATAACAAATATCATGAAGAAATTTTTTTTTTTTTTTGTAAAGAATATCATGAAGAAATTAGAAACTGAAGAATGCAAAACAATACACAAAAAAAAGGCAGCAAAGGACAATCATCTACAGATCCTTACATAGACACATAAACATCCTAGTTGGGCAGACTTACATTTTTTCTGGGCGGCCCTGGGTGATTTAATTTTATTTATTTATCAGGGAGCAGGAACTGAGCTCTGACAGTACTTAAATTCGGGAATATACTGGATCCAAGGATGCAATGACTCTGCAGTCTCCTCTTGGATGACAATGCAGTATAGATTCACACAGAACAAGAGGAGAAATTTTTAAGTTGTCAAGATAAAGGCATTAAAAATCTTTCAAGTCCTTCACTAACCATCAAAGAGAGGACAATGTGCTCGTAAAGACCAAAACAGTTCATTATCTTGAATACCTCATGAAGAAAACAGAGAACAAGTTGAGAGAATCGCCTTAAAATACTGAACCTTCGAGTAGCCAACTCAAATGAGAGAACAAAAAGATAATTGGACCATGAAAACAGTGAAGTTCAACCAAGAACGGAATCTTTGAAGATGAAGTTGGGACTTAATCTGCCATATCATTTTGAAGATTAAGCAGAAGCGATCGAGCAGCTCAACCAAGAACGGAATCTCCATGCCTTGCGCTGGAAAGAGCTGCTGTTCGTGACCTCCTCATCCAAGAACGGAATTTTCAACAATGATGCTATCTGGGGTACACTAATCCACATGTTAATTCTGAGAAAAATTCAAAAACATTCGAGGCATTTCACACGTCACAACTAAAAACAAACAAAAGAAGTCAACTCACAATATCATAAGCCTTCTCTCGCTCCATGTGTTGTGCCGTCGTAACTTGAGAATTGAGCATCTAAAAACTCCAAAGCAACAACAACCCATCAATTCCGCAGTGCCAAAACCAGACAGGCACGAAAAACCAAACGGTAAAAAAGGAAATCATGAAACGTGGTCGGACCTGATCTTGCACGTTTCGCTTGGGCACCTGGCTGGTGCACCGGGCGATGCAATGAGGGGAGGTGAAAGGCGCGTCCTGCTGAGCGAGGCCCACTCTGATGTTCGCAGAACCTGGAAAGCAAGGAACGAGCACGTTCAAGCTAAGGTCGAGCGAGGCGCTTACTATTCGATTCGGCTGAAGAGAGGGGTGGGAGTACCAGGGTTGATGACGACGAGATTGGAGCCTCTCTCCGAGATAAGCTGCGAAGGAATCGCCGTCTTCAAATAATCCTGGAAAAAGGAAATGCGAGAGGTTCAGTGAAGAAGCTCAACGACTGGAGCAGTCATCAGAAGAGAGAGAGAGAGAGGGAGGGAGGGAGGGAGATCACCATGGCGAAGCGAAGCGAGGTCGAAGAGCTTTCTGGTCAGTCTCTCTCGCTCTCTCTCAACTCAGAGAACTGAACTGGCAACTGACAGAAGATGATGCCCCCAGCCCCCAGCGACGACGTTTTGATTACTGACGAACGAGGCTTAAACATAAAGAGAAACAAAAGATTACTTGGGTGGGTCGGTCCAGCCCAACCCAGAGCAGAGGAGAGAGAGCCGAGGTCGTTGATCTAAGGAAAAATTCAAAAAAGAGCTTGAGTCTCATTTTCTCAAATAAAAATTTAAAATAGACATCATTTTAAATATGAGTCTAAAGTATTATGTTTATTTCAAAGAAAGAAGGACCGACAAGAGTATTTTTGTCATTTCCTTTTCTCGATTCTTTTTCTTTTTTCTCATTTCTATTTTTTTCTCGTTTGTTTGAGGTTGGCGACCCTCGCCCAGCCCTCGTCGCCCACGGCGAGACGTCCCTTGTGGCTATTAAAGGCAGCCTCGCCTCTTGGCAAGGCGAGGCCAAGAGAGGCAATTTCAACAATTTTATCGCCGAGTTCTCTTCAGAGGCGGTCGACAATCCCGAGGGGCCACATTTAGTCGAGAAGGCTAGAAGGAAATCGCTAATCACCACTTCGGGCGATGACGACAACGAGCCTCAAGTCTCGTAGTAGGTAGTTGCGATGAGCCCAGGAGGTCGCCAAACCCCAACCATGGCAATGCTGGGGTCGTGTGACCTCCGTGAGCCTCGTGATGAATAGATCTAGAGCAGCGATGCGATCAGGGAATTAGAAGAGGCGTTGAAATTTCCCTTTTTCTATGGTCGAAATTTTCCCTTCGCTTGCAAGAATTTTACAAGAGTCCTCTAAGTTGTCTCTGTGAAAGAGAAGATAAACAAGCATTGCCCAATAGAGGTAAAAAGGCGAGGAAATTTTTTTCCTTTGAAATTTCCCCTAGATTCAATTTTGTGATTTTACTCCAGTTATTTCACCAAAAATAAATGAGTTGAAAAAAAATTAAAATTAATAATAATTTGTATAGCTGTGGCTAAATATGTTTTAAATGATGAACCTTTTTATTAATTAATATTTGTAAGTGACACAAGTGGTTATTTTCAAAATATATGTTTGAAATTTTTTAAATAAACACACATTTATTTATTTTTTCTTCAGAAGATCATAACACAAGGAATTGAAATCATTTATTTGTGAACATGAATAGATTACACACGTCGACGTGTACTGGTTAAGGTTCCATTCACGCATTCCATGGCACACGCAACTTGGGCGGCACATGGGATTTGTATAGTGAAAGCAAAACCATATGTTAATGATATTACCACAGAAGAAAATAAAATGAATTAACTAGTGAATCTCCAAGTAGCTTCAAATATGTCAGTGTACATATTATTATGATTTGATAGGTTTTTTTTTGTCAACCACATAACATAGAAGTATCGCGACATTGCAATTATTTTAATTTAATGTTGTGGTTGGATTTTACGAAGAGTATGTACTTATTTTGATGTCAAAATATCCAATATAGGGCTGCTCAAGAGAGTATGCAAACCTTTCGACCAAAAAAAAAAAAAAAAGAGAGTATGCAAACCTAAGTACTAATCGGATTATTTCGGTTTTAGTACTTTTCTCAAGGGTAGTTACTCGTGGTTTTCAGTAAATATCTTTTAGGCAAATAATTAATTTCTTTATATTTTAAATCACGCTTCGTTATATTAAATGCAATGTACGAAACTCGAGTTGTTCACCTACTTTTCGATTGAAACGGCCGGAATAGGAGTTGGAACACTCTGAGAAATGAAAGTGCCCGGTTCTTTGTTCAATCGGCTAAAGTAAGCTGAATGTGTGAGAATTTCTCGTAGAAGTTTCATTGCACATGTCATAGCTTATAAGCTTGCATCGAGTCTCAATCAATGAGACGAATCAAGAAGATGATCCTCAACTATTGATCATTTTCCCCAACGGAAACCTCAATGGTGCAAATTCTCCTTTTTTGGGTAAAAAAAAAAAAGGCTCTTCATCAACAGTTGACTTTAGCTGCCCCCGCAAGAGGCGGATAGAGCCAACACCTCTAAGGGCATGAACCATATCGCTTCAAACAATTCTTAGACGGTTGTAAAAATTGCAACTCACCCACTCTCCTTTCCTCATTCCGTCCTCCTTTCATTTATCGAAAAACCCTTCTCCAGTCATTCCAAAATAGGAAAGATATAATTTATTAATGAAAGAATCAACTCTTATTTCAAATCAATTTCTAAAAATTCCCATTTTCAGTTCACGCCGGAGACAGAGACGACGTGGCGTAGGTGGCATATTTGAGATTGGGAGGCTATCGGCGCGGGCTCTTGGTAGCACGAAAGAGAGGGAGTGGCTCCTGAAGGTGATGTAGTGGAGACAATCGGATCTAAGCTTGGGAGGCCATCGGCAAGGGCTCTTAGGGAGCGACAAAGAGGGAGTGGCTCTTTTAGGCATAAACTTTAAAAAATAATAATTTAAATTATTTATTTATTTATTTTAAATTTATTAAATACTCCAAACCTTACCTAAGCTTTTGGTATTTACTTTTATTAAAATGGTCATGTATTAGAAGTTTTTAAAAATTTTTTTATATTAATACCTTACTAAACAATTTTTTCTTTTTTTTTTTTTTTTTTTTTTTCTTTTTTTTTAAAATTTATATTTTTTATTTTTTTTTTTTATTAATTTAGTTTTTGTTACTTTACTAGTCGTTACTTATTTTTCTTGTTTTTTTGTTTCTTTTTTTCAATTTTTAAAGTTATTTGTTTGAAAACGTGTTCAAAGCCGGCAAAGAGCCTATTGAAAACGGTCGGCATATATATTAGTGGTGTTATAATATAGCCCGTGCGTTTTACGCACAAAAGGGATTTTACTAGTATGTGGAGCTTGGTTTAATATTAATGCTTTCTGCTTGCGCATCCTTGTTCTGGTTTAGGGTGCCTTTTTTATATGAACATCAAGTCTACTAAGGATTAGCATTTGAGAAATATTGTCGAAGGAATATAAGATATTTTGTGACCTTATGGATTATGTTATTTTATGGATTAATTAACCATTGGTATCGACCTCTATCAATTGAAGTTAATATACGTTGTATTACTTTTGTCATAAGTCATTCATTTATTTTATGTTTTACCTTTTTTTGGATTTTTTTGAAATTTGGGCCAAGGATCCGAACAATCTAAACAGATGAATCGAACCCCATTTAAGTGTATCGCAGGTCGCCTCGATCCATTAGATTTGGAATACTGACAATTAGATAGTCTTTTGGATTATAATTGAACTTGTGTGGTATTCTAATGATCCTAGTGTCGACTTTAATGGATGATCTTGAGTATGTTGTGTTGAGGTTTAAGTGGAAGCAAGCTGAGTTAAAGAGACATTATTTGAGTTAATTGTGCTTAGTTTAATAGAAATTCTATAATTCATAACTACATGATTTTACCGTTTATATACAACTTAGAATAAGCTATAAAGAACCGGTACTTAGATTCTTATATCATATACTTTAGTTATCTTGTCATTACACCTATGATATAAGAAGCAAGATATAGATTAAAGCTTTCGCGTTATGGATTGCTAGTATTGTAATATATATATGTACGTTTGTAATAATCTAATTTCTTGGTATCAATTAAAAAAAAGCGAATTAAAATTATGTGTACTGATACCTAAAAACCTATACTTATCAAGATAATTAAATTTTTTTATGGTTAATGTTAACTAAGAGATTGACTGTAGTTTATACTCATATCCATCCGTAGATTATAGTATATTATGCTAATTAATACCTCTAGATTTGTGGCATAACGAAACTTGTATTGCTGTTTGGCCTAGTAGGCTGCCTAGTAATGAGTTCATAAGGCTTCTATGTGTATTTTGTTTGATCCTATAATGGACAACTTGTTTAAACCAGGATGATGAGATGAGCACCTAAATATCAAGTTTAAGGGAATACAATATGAGAACCTAAGGTAGGGAAAAATAT
Source organism: Rhodamnia argentea (assembly GCF_020921035.1). NCBI lineage: Eukaryota > Viridiplantae > Streptophyta > Magnoliopsida > Myrtales > Myrtaceae > Rhodamnia > Rhodamnia argentea. The sequence goes on along the minus strand of NC_063150.1, from coordinate 21,426,911 downwards.
TAGAGAGAATAGATGTAAAGGGGTTGTAGAATTTTAAATGGAAATGAGAAAATTATGAAGTGAGAGGGCGCTAGTACTATGACATATTATGCATGATCACGTGAATTAAGGTGTGAAAACACAGCTTAATAGCTTGGTATAGAAACAATTATAAAAGTATTTAAATGAGGAAAAACTAGTTTTGGGTCACAAAAAGCAAAGATGATGACCGCTATTGAGATGTTAATGAGTACTTTCGGATGATAAAATTGTTATAATATCTTGTAAGATAATACATAGTTTAGTAGCAAGAAATCCTTTATAAAAACTAATTTATACTTATCCAGAATCATAGATTTTAATAAGACATTAACATAAAAAAAACCTCATGTTAAAATAAATTTATATAATCCAACGTAATTGTTTGATCTTTTAATAAAATAATTATAAATTCCATAAGTAATTTTTTTAACCCAAAATAATTTTTTAAAGGATACCATAATGTTAAAAAGAACAAACTAAGTCTTGTTTTTTAATTATAAATGTTAGTAACAAAACAAATTAATTAAAACTAAATAAATCATTTAAGTTATTTATTATTAAGAAACCTGCTGAATGTAGTGTGCATTAATCATACTAATAGACTAAGTGACGCCTATGAATGGGAAAACGAGTAATGCATAAGTTATAGTTTTTCATAAAAACCTAGTAAAAAAATACTAAAATATTAAATATAAAAAACAAAACTATTTAATCTATAAAACATGGTATATAAAATAATAGGCTAAGTTATAAAGGAAGAAAATCTTAAAAATAAAATAACAATTATTAAAAACAGGTTGGAAGTTAGTCAAAGGATTTTTACCAATAATGGACTCATTTAAGGAGTCACTGAACAACTTTAAGAGTATCCTATAACTCTAAGTACCGTTGATCTAAATTAAAATAGACCATAGGTAAGATTCAGAAATTTGTGGAAAATAATCCGATAATGAGTATAATAACTAGGGTATATTTAAAACTATTTCTAATATATTTTTAACATATAATAAAGTTGTCCTATTGAAAGAAACAATAATAACGAAAGTTTTAGGACTAGTAAGTTATACTAAGCGTTTAATAAATATAATATGTATAAGGAATACTAAAAGCAAGCGCTAACAATAAATCTTTGTTATGCCATGTTTCTATGTCTCGTACAAGTTTCTTTTTTTAAAATTTTATCTTATCTACCACATAACTATAGGTACACACTTATATCTTATATAAAGTTTCTTTAAAAACTCAACTTATTAACTATAATACTATTTCCAACATTATCATATCCAAGGATTTTAGCTGCTTATAATTAATTACATTTAATTTAAATAAGAATTAACTTTTGGATTTTTTTTGCTACACAGTAATTTATATATCTGTTAGATATATCCTTATCTAACTTATATACTATTCATATAACTTAATACTATCTATTTATTTTTTAAAAATAGTTTCCTTACAATGGTTTTTATTTGTTAGTAACTTCAATTAATTATAAAAGTGCATTTTATCTGGCTTTATTTATATTCTAATCTCATATAGTCCATTTATTCTTCAAGTCTTAATTGTCTATATTTCGAGATCATTCACTTAATCTACTTTTTCTTTTTTGTTCTCTTTTTTTTTCATTTTGTAAAGTACCACTCCCACCTTAATTACCTTAATATTTAACTTTTGTTTTAGCTCTCCTTTCTCTTTTTTTTTTTTTTTTGGGCTTTTTTTTTATTTCTCTTCATGGGACAGTCTCTCTCTCTTCGATCATTCTCTCTCCCTCTCACGTTTTTCTTCTTCTTCTTTTTTTCCGAACCTCTCTATCCTTCACATCTCCTTCGTCGTGTGAACCTATGAATCTTTTGTCTTAGCTTTCAGAACATATTATAACTGTTTCTTTTTTTCGGTAGGTCTTTTATCAAGGTATAGGATCTCCGGTTTGGGTTTCGGTTAACTTCTTTTTCTTTTACTATATACTTTTTGTTAGTTAATTTTATATATTTAGTATTCATTTTTTTGCTTTCCTTCTGATTTTATTTTTGGCTTCATATTACATAAATGCTTCTTTTTTCATTAAATTAATCTTGTAGGACATTTTTTTCTGCCTGCTCTGTCAAGGCTTTGGTTCCTTGCCTATACATATATTGATTTTTGGAGGTGTTGGTTGTGTTAGAGGTAATTTTGTGCTACCTGTTGACCTAATTCTCCTTTTTCAGTTTTTAATCCTATTTTTCTCTTTTTAAACCTCTAAACCTTTACTAAATTAGGTCAACAATTACTTAAATGATTTTTTCTATCAATTTTTATATATTTTATATTTTATCTTCATTTATTTTCTTTTCTCTTTTTTTTCTATTACTTTCTATTCCTTCATGATTTTACTTTATTGCACATTCTATCCTGTTTGTCTTTTATCTAGATAATGTTTACCGTTGCCATCAATTTGATCGTGTTCTAATCGTGTTCCTTTTCCGAACTTTCCGCGTTGTTTGTTTTATTACATACTTTGGTAGTTAATATATGCTTTTTAATTTTTTCTTTTGTCTGAACATCAAGCTACTAGATTAGCTTTGAAAATGTAGGTCAGATTAGATATTTTGTGCCTTGGTTATGTTGGTTTTTGGTTAAGTTGAACCTTGGGTATCATTGATTAATATTGTATGATGACACTTTGTCATGTCTTCATTTATTTTATGGTTTTCTTGTGAAGCCATCTAAACGCTGTGGTTTCCTCGTGGGCGTGACACGACAACTAGGGTGTCGATGGTTTAGATCATTTTAATTTTATATGCTTGAACCGAATCAAAACTCGTCTCGAACCAACCCGAATTAAAAAAACTCAATTTGGTTTGGTTCAGTTTTCAGTTTGATTTTCTGATTTTTTTTTTCTTTATTTTCTTTTGTTTGAGATCTCTAGTGCTTTGTTGTGTGTACGTTGATTCGATTTCTCCAAAGAATGTTAATGATGGTTAAGATGAAAGCGCGCCTTTCCTATGTCGCCCACTGGGAGCGCAACCTCTGTGCTTCGTTGCGCCATTGCCGCAGGATTCGTCGGCATCGCATCTCTCCAGCTTGGCCATCTCCTTCGTCTGGTGCCTCACTTCCACATCTACTCCCAAGGGACTGGATTTGGTCAGAACTCATCCATGGCTGAAACTGATCTCTTCTTCCACCATTCAACATAATATCCACGGATTGAAAGTGGGGAGTTCTGTTTTGTCACGAGATGCGACCAAAACAGAAAGGATTGGGTAGAAGATGAGAGAGACGCGGAGATGAAAATGGGGAGAGAGAAGCCGTCCACTGATCTCATATAGTGAGAGGGAGCACAAAGATGAAAAGAGGGAGAGAGAAGAAGGGGAGCCATCCACAGTTCCGATGAGAAGTGAACAAGAAGAGAAAGAGAAAAAAAAAAAAAGAGAAATTAAAATCCGTTATCCGAACTGAACCGACTTGTTAAATTATCCAAATTCTTTGATTATTAACTGAATTGAAAATTGAAATGAACCGAGGATGCGTTTGTTTCGCATTTCGAAAATATTTTCGCCATCGATAATATTCCGTGCCCGACTATTTTTGTAGACAATGATAAAATTTTCTATTTGTTTATTTTTGTAAGAGATATAAGTGATTACTTTTTGGAGAATATTTTTCAAATCACTCATTTTTCGCAAAACAAATGCACCCTCAAAATGCACGAACTTCTGGTTCTTTTCAATTCAGGTTTCTGTTCAGTTCTTTAATACTCCTTGTGACGACGGAGGCAGAGGCAGCTCGAGATGCGACCGGTGAGGCCCTTGGGAGCGAGAGAGGGAAAGTAACTTGCAAAAAAAAAAGAGAGTGGCTTCGTTCTTTTTCTTAAAGATGCACAAAAGAGAGGAGAGAGAGTGCCGTATAATTGGAGAGAGAAAGAGAGCAATGGTCATAGAGCCATGCTCGATCGTGGAGGGGCCGGCATGTACAATATTTTCTCAGCAGAGCAAGATCGGAAAGCTTCTTCTCGTCTAATCAATGGGCAAACACAGGCTTAAGTACACTACAAGTGCCAAAACTTGTGTACGGGGCTCACTTTAGTGTCAAAAACTTTCAAAACGATCACTTAAGTGCTAAATTCTTTAAAAAAACGATCACTCCAATACCAAAACTTTCAAAACGATCACTTAAGTGCTATTTTTTTTTAAAAAAAACGATCATTTAAGTGCCCATTTTTTTAAAAATAATCATTTCAGTGTAAACTCCACCGAGCTACGTCGGCTTAAATATTAATAAAAAATAGCATGTGTCGGATTTCCAGCAAGCCATGTCACTTCAAATTGAAATTGGCACCGAAATGATCGTTTTTAAAAGAAGTTGGCACTTAAGTGATCGTTTTTTAAAAAATTGGCACTCAAGTGATGTTTTGAAAGTTTTGGCACTAAGGTAAGCACCGTACACAAGTTTGGCACTTCTAGTGTACTTTAGCTAGCAAACAAATATCGACATACAGTGTCAGCCCGTCAGGAAAAATTAATCACCAATTATCGCGATAGCCAATCAAATATCCTCCGTCTCAACAGGGATAGAATTACATTCACCAAAGGAGAAAAAGAAAAGCATCATCAAACCCTGCAGAATTTATTTATGCTTTCTGCATGCATCATTAACAAAGATACAAGGTATTCACTGGGGATTCTCAATGACGGTGGACTTGACACTTGAAATCTAATGGGGGTCGCATATGTTCCTACCCCAACAACGATGTTCCTCCTCCAACATGCGATGATGGAAAGTTGTCCCTTCATCTTTCACTTGGTTCGCAGCAACAAGTGTTCTTGCCCCAATCATTGGACGACAAGTCAAGCCTAAAGCTAGAACAAACATGAAGATCATGCCCACCCACCTTCCGCTGGGTTTCTCCATCTTGCTTGTTTTTTCGTGAGCTCTTTCTCTCTGGTACTGTCTATTTGTATGCATCAGATTTTCTATGCCAGGTAGTAATTGTATATTGTTACTCAAGACTTTTGAACTTAAATGGGAAAGGAATCAAAATTTGAAGAAAATGAAAGCGTAGCAACAAAGCATTAAATGGGATTCCATAACTTGGGTATGCAATTAAGCTCCTTGCCACAGTCCAGAAAAAGATAAAAAAAAAAAAAAAATAAGCTACTTGCCAAATAAGATATTAATGATATTTACTTGATTCTCGGGAAAAGTACACTAGAAGTGCCATAACTTTTGTACGACATTCACTTAAGTGCTATAACTTTCAACACGTTCACTTAAGTGCCATAACTTTTAAAAATCGTTCACTTGAGTGCCATGTTGACATGGCAGCCGAAAAAGCCGATGCGGCAATTGGAAAAGTTACTGTAGACACCGGAAAAGTTATCGTAGCACGTCGGAAAAGTTACTGTAGATGCCGAAAAGATGACGTGGCACGCTAGAAAGCCGACGTGGCATGCCGGAAAAGTTACTGTAGCACTCAAATGAACGATTTTGCTCCGACGTAGCACTCAAGTGAACGATTTTTTAAAGTTATGGTACTTAAGTGAACGTTTTGAAAGTTATGGCACTTAAGTGAACGCCGTATATAAATTATGGTACTTCTAGTGTACTTTTCCCCTTGATTCTCCATATTTATCAGGATTATGCATATCTCCGATTGATTATAGTTGCTATTATTATCTTAATAGCATCCCACAAAACCTATAAATAGGTTCATGCACTATTTATTAGTATCATGCACTATTTATTAGTATAACGAAATAGACACAACAATCAATATTTCTCTTTTCGGTATCTTGTTATTCTCAACTTAAGAAATTGTCAACCAGTTATGTATAAAACATCAATGATAGGGATGAACAAATCGGATCGGATCGGACCGGCCGGGCTGGGTTGGTCCGGTCCTTGAGGGAGGGGGGGTTCGGGTCCCCGGTTTCATGGTGGATGAGACTGGATCGGACTGCCCCGAGTATATATAACACATATACAATTAAAAAAAACGTAGAAATTTTTGAAAGACTAGTTAACCTAATTTTTCCATCTTCTTTTCGACACTAGCTCCTCTCCTCTTGTTTGACGCTTGCGTCTCGCTTTTACGAAGCAGCTCCGCTCGATTATCGCTCCTTTCGCCTTCGTCTCCCCACTCTCTCCTTTCGTGATACTGCCTCTTGCTTGCTTGCTTCATGCCTCCTCTTGCCTTTTGTCAATATGCATTCTCTAATCGCGCTTTATCTTGACTCAATCTGTATTTGTTCTTGACTATAATATGCAAACCCGTTATTTTGTTCACGGTTGGATTCAATGAAGTACAATTGTAATTTCACTTTGAGCTTGATTCTTTCTAACTCAAGGAGAATGATGCAAGAACATAATCCCGTTTCGGTTGTCGTAAGTGTTTTTCTTCATAATTTAGCTCTTTTCTCATTATTTTAGGATTATAAAAACTCATTTATATGTTTTATTAGATTGGATGGTTGAGATTTGAAGTTATTAGTATAGATCCAAGGTTAGATTTCTATAAGCACCTGGAGTTAGCAGTCCCACCGGGACCGAACCGTTGATCCATGTCTAATCCAATTCCCAAAATTTGGGGACCGGAACTACCGGTCCGATTTCTGGTTTAATGCTGGGACCGGATCGGCCCGGATCATGCACACTCCTAATTAATGATATTGTAGTTCCATAAATATTATCGGTACTGTGGAAGGACCCAAAAAGTAAATAAACCTTATTAAGAAATCCTTGAACAATATAAGATGACTGAAAAATCTCTCTATGACAATAAAAACATTTATTCTTCTTTTAAGTTTTATAGGCCCTATTTCCTATATTTTTGACATAACGAGAATAGGATCAATCAAAGTTTAAAAGTAGGGAGATATCGCTAGTCATAGAGTAAGCCAATTTTTTTCTTAACAAACATGGCAAAAAGACGAATTAGGAATAAGATTATTTCAATTCGGAAAGAGGAAATTCGTGCATAGGATTAATTGGAATTTGCTTGAAAAGGTCCTTTATGAACCGTTTTCCACTTTAATCTCTACTTTTTCCTTGGATTTACTAGTAAAAAAATATTGAATTACTCAAAGAACTGATAACGAAGACATGAGCTAATGCTACCGAACGGCGTTAAGCCTTTACTTGTTGACCAATGAGGTTTCAATTAGGAAGCACCGACACTCTTCGTACAGTGTCTAAGTAACCAGGGGTACTAGGTGAATAAGTCGGTTACTTAAACATTGTGCAAAGCAAGGGTCCATCTAGTGGGAAACTAAAACTTCCCCTTTGTGACTCTAGGCGTGGGAGACTATTATACCCGCCTACCCAACGGTCCTTAGCTGAAACCGACCGTGTGTCTACCTTCACTGCCCGAAGGCCCCTAAGTTCCCTCCAAATATTTTTCTTCCCTAAAGAGAGGGAAGGCGGAGAGAACTTATTAGGAGATCTTTCCACCATATCGGAGAGTTCATTCCCCTGTCTCCTCCCGAGTCTTGTCCAAAACTATTTTCCCCTTTAATCTCTCCTTTTTCCTCGGATTTACTAGTAAAAAAATATTGAATTATTTAGAGAATTAACAGCGGAGACAGGAGCCGATGCTACTGTCGACTACATTTTCCCCTTTAATTGCTAGCCAACGAGGTTTCAATTAAAAAGTACCGATACTCTCCGGGGGCCTCCGTGCCGTGTCATGTCCGACACTTTTTTGACATGTGACCGACACATGGTCGGCGCTTTAGAAACGCCAGCAACACGCAAATCTAGTATCTCGAGGTGCTATTTGGACATGCACGGGTCAATTTTAAATATTTTTAATAAATTAGGGGTCAAAATTTGAATTATCAAATTTATATATACTTAAGTCACATACCCAATTACCACAAAATTAATATACTCAATCAGCCAAAAAAAACGCTAATCGTGCATCCCTATAGAGGAAGAAGAAGAAGAAGAAATTCATTGATGATATTTTTATATATACATGTTAATCTATCACATAAATATAAAAATATATTTAATATATAACGTGTCCCAACGTGTCAATTTTTTTATTTTTAAGAAATAATATATTGGCGTGTCATGCTGCGTGTCCGTATCGGTGCTAGTTAGGGTTTCAACATAGGAGAAACAAAAAATTATTTTGGTTGGTCCAAGGATTTCAGTCCAACCTAGAGGCACCGAGAAGCCAAGGTCTTAATCCATTTTTTTCATTTTAGGCTCTATTTCGCGGAAAAAAAGTCAAAAAATACTTTACTAAAAATATCGCTTATATCTCTTATAAAAATGAATGAACGAAATGTATTTTCGTCGCCCACGAACATATTTAGACATAAATTATTGGTGATAATCAAAATATTTTCTATTTATTAACTATTTTAAATGATATAAGCGATTATTTTTTGAAAAATATTTTGCAGAAGATTCATTTTTTACAAAATAAACAAATTACTCTCCGTTTATTTGGTCTCTCTATTTATTTCGTAGAAAGTAAATGATTGCAAAATATTTTCTTAAAACTCATTAATTGTATCACTTGAAATAATCTATCAATAAAAAATATTTTCGTTGTTGACAATAGTTATGATTAAATATTTTCATGAATAACTAAAATATTTTTATATTTATTAATCTTTATAAGCGATACAATCGATCATTTTTAAATAACTATTTTCAAATCATAATATTTTCCACAAGACAAATTTACGCTTGACTTTTCTTTAATAATATCATAACACAAAAATGTAGTATCCTTTATTAGAGTAACCTTCATGCGTATGTGTGAATTACACAGGCCGACGTGTACCCGTTAGGGCACACATGATAACACTTCTGCTTCAGAAATTAATTTCTTGCCAAAAGTTGATTTTTCTACTTCTCCCGAGAAGTAGAAGTTGATTTTTATGCTTCCACTCTAGAAATTATTTCTAATTAGATAAATTCGTTTGGTAAAGGTTGAAAATTTTTACTTCTGAAACATTATTAATACAAAATATTCTATGGAAAATTATTATCGACGGTAGAAAAATTTCTACTTCATTTTTGAACTTTTTAAATTTCTTTAAAAATAATTATTATTATTAAAATATTATTTAATTTTCATAAATAAAAATTATTTTTTTTTTTTCCTCTGGTGGCCGGAGACGGCCAATCGACAAGAATGGCTACGGCCGGCGCGGTGGTCGATGGTTAGCGGCCGGGGCGGTGGTTGGCCATCATAGGCGGTGATGGGCGAAGGTCGACAGTGGTTGGCTACCGGGGACAATCGGCGGGTGGCGGCCGACGGAGGTCTGTGGTGGGCGGGAGCATCCGATGGTCAACGATTGGTAATGGTCATGGGCAGTGGTTAGTTGAGGTCGGCGATGGGCGGCGGTTGGCGACGGTCCACGGCAGTGGAGGTTGGCGGATGTGGGTATAATCAAAAAGAGGGTAAGGCGAGAAGTACTTTTTGAGTTGGAGAAGCTATTTTTTTTAACTTCTGAAGTTGGTGGTAAAACAACTTTAGAAGTAGAAATTTCTTTTAGAAGTAGAAATTTTTACCAAACGAATTTCTGCTCCAGGCGAATTTCTACTCCAAAGCACTTCTAAAGCAGAAATCCAATTCCGTAAGTGTTATCATGTGTGCCCTAAGTTTCCATTCATGCATAGGGATGGCAAATGCAACTTAGGCGACGAATGTGATTTGAAAACTGAATTTACCAGCAACAAATTAGATACTTAACAATTAATTTTGAGGTTTCATGAATACTAAACTACTAGTTGAACTCTTGTTCTTTGCACTGGTTTATACATAGTTTTTTTTTTTTATAATTTAGTTGGAGTTTTGAAAAAGTATACAAGTTTAACAAAAAATATATATTTATGATATTGACACAGAAGAAAATATATTGAAAACTATGAAGTAATGCATCTCTAAATAGCTTCAAACATGTTAGTGCACATATTCTTGTGATTCGGTGTTTTGTGTAAACTAAATAAAATAGGAGCATTGCAACATTGCAATGATTTTAATCTAATTTTTCGGTTGGATTTTTTTACGAAGATTTTGTATTTTATTTCGAAGTCATGATACCCAAAATGGGGCTACTAAGGAGAGTTCGCTAATTTAAATACTAATTGGATTATTGTGTTTCTAGTACGTTTCTCAAGGGTAACCTATGTGTACAAGATTTCTTTAATTTGGATTATTAGTTATTAATTCATGAGCTATTCTGGTTTTTGTGTGGAAAAAGAACTCTCGGGTAAGTAATGAATGAAATAAATTTGGATTTTCTCGTCAGAAAATTCATTTATTACTTATGGTTTTCCATAAGTTTATTTTAATAGCCAATTGATCTCTTTTTGTGCTTGATCATACTTCATACTATTTAAATACAATGTTTCAATAGCTATGCAAACATTTATGAGCTCCTTAAATGTCCTATATTTTGCATTCATCGGACTGAAAAGATATTCAAATGCTATTAGCAATTACCTCTATCAATGCCGGCCTTGCCACATAGGATCGCCGGAGCTTATGCCGTTGATTTCCAACCAAAATTCGCCGGATGGAATAAATTAGCACAAATGCTAAAGGTTTACGACTCAATTGCCCAAAAAACAAAAAAAATTAGGACTGCAAGGCACAATTGCAATAGGTTTAGAACCTATTTTGGTCATTCTCCCCTCGAATAGGTATTGACCACTCAGAAATGAAAGTGTCTAGTTCTTTGTTCAATTGGCTGAGGCAATTGCTACCACTAAATGTGTACAAAGTTTCTCACCTAAATTATATCTATCCGCCATGGCACGTATAATCTTGCGTCTAGTTGCTATCAATGAGACGAACCAGTAAGATAAACCTCAATGATCGATCATTTTCACCGACGAGAACCTCGGATGTTTTCGTTCCGGTCTTTTTGGGAAAAAAGGATGTTCCCTCGACAGTTGACTTCATTCGCGTTCTTGCGGTAGCAATACCAAACTTTTGCACCCAAGTTGATACAAAATACCAATACCCTTTGTTGTGTTTTCTAGGAGTCCGTCCAACCATACTTTGAAGGCAGCTCTAGCTCAATTCTCTCATGCATCGCAATATCTGCGGCAGAGAAATGCTAATAGAGTACTCAAAGCATGTGATGAAACCGTGCTCTCGTCTGTTTGAGCTCATTTCAGAAGCGCTAGGAGTTCACACAAATCACTTGAAGGAGATTTGAGTGTGGAAAGGGACACTCGATCATGTGCCACTACTATCCGCCACGCCCCCAGCCTTCGTTGACCAGGGTGTGACAGAGCATTCAGACGACGACTTCCTCACAATTCTCCGCCAAGATCAAATTGGAGGACTTCAAGAGCTTCATAAAACCAGTGGATCGACGTTCCTCCAATTCCCGGAGCACTAGCGACCAACGTTGGAGATCTTTTGCGGATAAGTAGCTTCGGCCAGAATAATCATCGTCCATTTCTGAGTTTCTCTTAAATCGTGTTTTGATTGGTCGACACACTGCGATCCTCTTCTCGCCTTTGTTACTGTACTCTCTCATATGCTAAGCTAGTTGAAGAGCTCTTCAGAATTCAGTAAGTAAATTAACATGGCATCTCCCTGTAGCAATATGACATTATGCCTTCCTAATTTGTACTTTTCTTTGGTAAGAAAAATCGGTGTTTACCATTACCAAATGGCTTGTGCATCGAGTATCCTACAGAGCTATTTGACTCATCTAAACTTGATTCTACCTTTCGCTAGATCCTGCTAGCCTCACATTGACAGGATCAAAATTGTCCGAATGAAACAGATGTATGTTGAAAACAACGTTTTCACAGGAGCGGTCAATGTGGATTCTAGATATTCTGCAGTTTTGGTATTTATCAACATTAAGATTGCAATGATACTAGTACATAGAAACCGTGTTTCTTCATTTTTAACCTAAGAACCGAGAACGTTTCACTAATGTTGCATTCGCAGCTCACAACAAACAATTGGTTTAAGAGTGTCGAGCACCGAGTCATGGCAAACGTAAGAGGCCCGAGAGTGTCGGTGGCATGCTTCTTGGGCAACACTCCATGGCTGTATGGAACCATCAATGAATTAACATCAGCAGACAACCCACCAATCCGCAAGGAGGCTGCACTTCCAAACTACACCGCCCATTACATTTCCAAAGGCCTAGATGGAGCTTCTGCGCTTCTTGATTTCAAGCTGAAGATCGTGTAAATTTATAAAGGTGGTCTTATTGATATCTATATTTGAAGAAAAAAGTCTGCCCATTTGTTCATCTAGGTAAAACTACCACGTAACAGGATTGCCTTTTTTCACTGCTCGGTAACCGACACTCATATTGCTCAATTTGACAGCAGCAACACAACTCCGAAAAGCAAAGATCATTCTCTAAACAAAAGCAGAACTAAAAGAGAGCACGAAATAGAGGGAGAGGAAGATCAACACATACCGACCTAAGATTGAAAGAAATATGTTATCAATAGATGAAACCGCGCTGAATACTCTGTATGACAATTACAACACTAATCTACTACGAGAAAAATTGCACTTTCGGGAACATTTCTGTTTGGTTCAGCTTCGAATCCACTTTGTACAGCTAGGATAAAAAGTGGAATTCTTGCCGGCCTCCAACTCGCTCAATGACAATAACCAGAATCAACCACATGGCAATTGAATCAGCCATTTATTAGACATCACCGTAATTTTCTCAAGAAGCGGTAAATCACATCATATGAGCCATATCATGCATTGCCATGTCTCACCTATAAAGAAACTGCTCATATCATGCGTTGCAATGTCTCCATAACATTCAATTCATAATCCAAACTCATCTCCAACAAATTTACATTCACAGTGAAATTGAATTGCAGTTGAGAGAGAGAGAGAGAGAGAGAGAGAGAGAGAGAGAGAGAGGAACAATGCCTACTATCGACTTGGCCTCTGACTCCAGCGAGCAGAGCTACGACAAAGCAAGCGATGACTTGAAAGCCGGCATCAAAGGCCTCGGTCGACGCCGGGATCACCGAAATCCCTAGAATTTCTTCATCCGACCACAAGAGACATCCGAAGATAGCTCCGAATCAAGCAGCGGCTCCGAGAATCTCAGCGTCCCAATCATCGACCTCGGCGAAATCAACCGCGACCCGACCAAGAGGAAGGAGGCGATCGAGGGGATGTGACGCGCGTCGAGACGCCTGGGGTTCTTCCAGGTGGTGAATCCCGGAGTTCCGGCAGCCGTGACGGAGATGAAGGAGGGATTGAGGAGGTTCCACGAGCAAGATGACGAGGCAAAGAAGGTGTTCCACATGCGCAACATGACGAGGAAGGTTATGTACAACAGCAATTTCGACCTGAACACGACGTCGGTGGCGAACCGGAGAGACGCTTTCTTCTTTCGATAAATGTGCACTGCGAATATGGTGAAGAGAAATTAGTTAATGGAAGAAATAATAATTGAAAGGAACACATGATAGGTGATAGTCTTTTCACCTACCTTCTATGCTAATAGTCGGTCATCCACTTCAACCTCCCGGACAATGACTGGAATGTGCACAATCCGTGGCCAATCCTCATAGTGATTCTTTTTCAGAAGGGGACAACGAATGATTCTCAATTCCTTCAAGTGTGTGAGGTTGCACATCTCAAATGGCAAATGCTCCAATTTTTCACAGCAAGATAATACAAGCTTTTCGAGTAGAGAGAAATTTCCAATCCATTCCGGCAAACTCGCTCCCTGATATCCACAAATCTCGAGAGATTGCGGTGTCTTGACATATTGAATCCCCTCAGGTAATTGCACAAAATCCAGAGAATAAGAGATCTCAAGAACACGAAGGTTCGTGAGGAATGGCCATTGGGTGTCATGCTGGTCTTCTTCGCACAATAAATCGAGTCCTTCACAACGGTCCATGTGGAGTTCCCGGAGCGAGGAAAGGTGGCGCATGCCACGAGAGAAGCTCCTTATGTCGCAATTACGCAGGCTCATGAGCTCGAGATTATTGGCCGATCGGAGTAGAGTCTCGAGCATCGGGGACTCCACATTATTATCAATAAGAGATAGACGCTTTAGTTTAGAGAAAGGGGTGCATGGGGATCCCACTGCGGCTTTTGACGGGCAATTTGGATCGGGCTTTATTTCCAACATTTTCGCGTTCCATATGGTCAAGTGCTCCACCTGGGGGAATGGTGGCACGAAATTCAACCGGGTACAGCCCATTATTGTCACGGACCGAAGTTTCGGGAAGGATGACGGTGAATTGTCTGACCGGTGATGCTTTTGATATGCTCTCATTAGTTCCCTACTTCCCCACCATCCCTTCAGCATGCTGCATTCCACTAGTACCAATTTCTCAAGAGATGGGAAGAAGGTGCGTGCAGTCTTAGATTGCCCCACGTCACTTGTCCGTTGAACGAACTCCAAGTCATGCAAGCTGTCAAGAATCAACGTCCTTAGGGAAGGGAGTTCACTCAAGGATGGTAGGTGGCTCACTGACCTACACAAACTAATTTTCAAGTATTGAAGGTTGATCAATTTCCTCAAATCTCTTGGAAATGTTTTAAGGCACCCACAATGAAAGAGTTCAAGGAACTGCAAATTCACCAAATCCGTGATTGAATCCGGCAAACTCTGAATAGAGCCGTTTCCAACAATACCAAGATACCTTAAGTGCTTCAACTTTACAATGGAGGAAAGAGGGAGAGGAATATTTGCAAAGTCTAAACGCAACACTCGACAATGTTTACCCCCAGAAAAAACTCTGTCGAAGTTGTGTTCATGCCATCGACCTTCCAAGAAGATTAGCGTCCGCAATTTGTGTAGATCGGGCAGAGACATCATCATCTCTTCGGAGAAAAATTCTGAAGTAAATGACGCGTGTCGAATTCCTCTATCATTATGTCCTCCTTTAAAATTAACAATCTTGCATTCACCTCCAGCAACTTTTTGGGCAAGATCATGCATGAGATCATGCATCTTGAAAGTCCGGACCTCGCCATCCACGCTTTTATCATGGACATCGAGGAATGACCTACACAGCAGTTCTGACAAGTACATGTCTGCAACCTCTTCAAGGTTATCCTCCCCGTTGCGTGACTCAATAAAGCCTTGTGCCACCCAAAGATGTATCATCATCTCTTTATAGTAGACATAATCTTTCGGAAACAATGAGCAGTATGCAAAACAATGTTTCAAGCGTGAGGGGAGATGATCGTAACTGAACTTGAGGACTTCCATTATTCCACCGTCTTTCTCATCAATTTCTGGTATATCTAGAAGTTCACGCCCCTCGTAACGGAGCCATTCATCTTTCTTTTTGCTGTAGAAAAGGCCTCCTATAGTTCTAACGGCAAGGGGAACCCCAGCGCATTTTTTAACTAAATCTCGACCTATCTTCTCCTGTTCCAAGTCTAATGATTCCTCCCCCTCTTCAAAAGCATTTTTCTTAAATAAGTTCCACGACTCATCTTCAGATAAGCCGCGCAGATCATAGATAACAGATTTCGCATTCGTGACCTTCGCAACTTCGTGGCTGCGAGTAGTTACAAGTATCTTGCTTCCCCATTGACCACCCTCTAGCCAATCTCCAAGCTTCGACCATTCGTGCCGATCTTCATTCCACAAATCATCCAAAACAAGCAAGTATTTCTTTCCACCTAGAGTCTCGCGAAGAAGACTCGGCAATTGGTGCATAGGCTTACTGTCAAGATCTTGTAATAACTTTTTCATCTCATCATCATGCCCTTGACAGTAATCTTTCGCTGATTTGAGAATTTCTTTGATAATCACATTGGGATCAAAGACGTCAGATACACACACCCACATCTTAAGCCCAAAATGTTCTTTTACCTCCCCATCGTTGTACACAAGTCGTGCAAGTGCGGTTTTCCCAAGACCACCTTTACCAACGATGGCTACAAATGACACGCTCTTGTTAGAGGAGGAACTCAACAAGAGTTGCTTGATCTTCTTTTTGTCCTCTTCCCTACCGATTATTTTTTCATCAGGTGAGGGACGTTCAGGTTTCTTTCCTCTCCCGATGGCCATTGTTTCCTCCGGATGCAGCTCTAATTTTAATAACTTACTATCGTTTTCAATCTCATCCAGTGTCCTCCTAAGTTCCTGAACCTTATTAGCCACTTTGAGGCGCTGTGCGAGCTGATTCGATTTAGAGAAGAAAATGCGTACCGATTTCGACATCTTGTTTCCAGGAGTGACCTCCCGCCTCAGATCTTCAGTCGCGACATCGTCGAGCAAGTCCTGGACGTCGTACAGCACGTCCTTGAGCCTCTTGAGCCAGAGGTTGACCTGCTCCTTGTCCCATTGCTGCTTCTCGGCATCCAAAAGCACAGCTCGGATGGCCTGGACGGTGCCCTCAAGGCTTCGAAGCTCGTCCTTGGCACCGCGGAGCAACTTGATTTGCCGAAAAACGAAGGAGCCTGCAGGCTTCGCAATTTCGGTGGCAAGGCTTTTCAGTATGTCGGTGGCAAGGCTGAAGAGCGCTGCTTCCGCCATTTCCGAAAGGCAAAAGCAGGGGTTGAGGAGGGTTTGAGAATGCTGTTGTTTGGAGACGATTTGGTGGCGCCTCACGATCAACTTCAGGCACGAATGTATAGCAAGGCTAACGGCATCTCCATGTTACTTCATGCTCAGTTAATCCACCAGACGAAATGGCATAACTTGCAACAGAGAAAAAGAATAGCGTGGATCAGTTGTTTCTTCGTGCCAAAGCCCAATTGGCTAAATCCACCCCTCAATTGGCTTCATTTACACCCTTGACGGTTAGAATGACAGAAATACCAAATCCGAGTTGCTCTCCCCGAATATAGAGGTGGCAAAATGCGACCACATCCGAAATAGATCCAACCCTACACAAGTAGACCACGAAAAATCGGCAACTCGTGACCAAATCGAATTCTGCCCAATGGAAAGGGAATTTACAAATGAAAAGATGAGCATGTGCAAATTTTATGCAGTGCGAAGGACTCCTGGGGTCCCCAAACAGAGGGACTAAAAGAGAAAAGAGAGGATAGACCCGAAAAGCTCGCACTTTATTTGTTATTCGTTGACCAAAAATATATTTTTCACTTATTCATTTATGTAAATTGGACGAACGATCATTTTTATTGATTTTCTGTGAAACATTTGCATCCCAAGGGACTTTATCTTTTCCAAGTTTCGCTATTATCCGTTTATCTAATAACCATGAAAATGTACGCATTAATGGGGGTTTCTATTTCTGTGACTGTCCTAAGCCAAGTTGAATTCTTACTCTATGGTCGCTGAGAATGAGTTTTTATATTTGGACCTCTACAGCAGAATAAGATAAATTTCTTTTTTCGAATGATAAGGGTATCCAAACTTTTGGTTCGACTATTTTCCTCGAAGAGAGCTGCTGGCGTAACAGTCTGACGGCACTGTCAGTTATTTCTAATCATATAATTTTCCAATCAATGAGTGCTTTATGCAAAATATATAGAAATGGTGTGTGGATCTACGATTGAGATTGTACTATCTCCGACAGTACTATCAGAAAAGTATTTCCCTTCCCTTGAATGCATGCGAAACGCTCCATTCCCGTGGCAAAAGAGGAAGGAAACCCAAGAATCGTCTATACCGTGTATATCTCAATAGAAACGCTGAAGTTAAATTTCACTGCACCGGAGGATTTACACCTGTTCTACTTCTGTCAGCAAGAAAAGAAAGGGAAGGTGAAGAAATTACTTAACGATGAGCTGATCGTTTTTTGGATACCTTAATCTGATCGATTTTTACCTTTCAAGAATTTACGTAACATGTCGCTTGTGCTTGGACATAGTAAGAGTCCTGGTACTTTCTGCTGCTACCAACATGGATCCCATTCTGAAACCAGTCCATACGATGAATCCAAGCATCTCAGCCAATGTCAGGGATCCCTAAGAACAAAGCTTGCCGCAGTAAAAAGGAATGCTTAACCAGTTAGAACACGCGTAGCAATATTCTCTTTCAAACAATTTTCGTGGATTGCACTCCAAATTAATAGCGTGATGACCACTTGAGAAGAAAGGCTACAACCTCATGAACAAGTAAGCGCGTTTACAAGAAGTTGCTTCGACCAAAAAAAAAAAAAAAAGAACAAGAGGTTGCAAGTTATAATGATGGGCATCAATATTGGTGAAAAATCTATGTAAGCTAGTGTTCAAATACACTATTTAAGAGACAATGACAAAGTCTGACTTGAGGATCGAATCACCGTAACGTGACGAGTTTGCATTAACAGGAGAACATAGCATGTCTCTATTTGAAGAAGCTTTTCTGTGCCTTTGAGATGCCATTTTTCACGAAGGGACATACTTTTGGAAAATGCAATGTCTGCCTTCTCGGCCATAATCATTCGACCAAGAAAAAGAGGTGGTGGTGAATATGCTTTGCGTTTTTTTATCAAGAAACCC
Source organism: Rhodamnia argentea (assembly GCF_020921035.1). Lineage (NCBI taxonomy): Eukaryota > Viridiplantae > Streptophyta > Magnoliopsida > Myrtales > Myrtaceae > Rhodamnia > Rhodamnia argentea. The sequence continues at coordinate 21,408,517 of NC_063150.1, read as the reverse complement.
ACACAAACAGCTCCCGATTCTCCAGATGTGCACAAATTTCATCCCTAATGGAATTCTCTCTCGCACTGTTCACAAGTCATAGCTTCAGAATACTGCACATCTTGTTAACCTTTATGACGAACTGACTATAGAGACAGAAGCCGATGCCATGGCCACCACGTTATTGCTAACGAACGAGATTATTTGGGTCGGGTTCAGCCCAACCCAGAGGCACGGAGAGCCAAGGTCTTGATTCGATAAATCTATCACGAAAGTGCAATTAAATCCTAAAACTTACGAGAAATGCAATCAAGTCCCCAAACAAGAACATGTTGCATGATCTTTCTTATTTAAGGGTTCCAGTTTTGGCATTGTTATACCGTTAATTAGTCACCATGTAATTTAGTTATTAAGTTGTGAGCTCTTCCAAATGTCAAGTGCATGAATCACGTTTCTGCATAAAAGTGAAAAAAAGAACCCTTTTGTAAGGAACGAAGGAAATAAATTTGGAGTTTCTCTTGTTAGGAAATCGATCAATTACTTATGGTTTTTAATTGATACATTTATATAATCAATTAACTCCTTGTATTTTCATCGCGCTTCATTTTACAAGATATAATGCTCCATTGATTAAGCAAATGTTTATGAGCTATTTACAAGGAACTGTAAAAAAAAAGTCATAAACTTATTGCATTGATATGTCTTAAACCTTTTATTGGTGTCAATTCAATATTAAATATTTGCATTGGTCCAATTCAGTCCTAAATTTTTGCATTTGTGCTGATTGAGTCAATCTAGCTAATTTTGGCCGGAAATCGCTAACGTGGACATCGATTATCCTACGTAGCTGTTGTACGGATGACGCCGATGCAATAAGTCATAAACTTATTGCATTGATATGTCTTAAACCTTTTATTGGTGTCAATTCAATATTAAATATTTTGCATTGGTCCAATTCAGTCCTAAATTTTTGCATTTGTGCCGATTGAGTCAATCTAACTAATTTTGGCCGGAAATCGCTAACGTGGACATCAATTGTCCTACGTAGCTATTGTACGGATGACGCTGATGTGGATATTTTTTTTAATATTATTATAATAATTTTAAATAATGTTAATAAGTTTTTGGTTTTTTCTTCTTTTTCTTTTCTTGCATTTTTTTAATTGATGGCCGGCAAGGGCTGCCGGCCCTCGCCGGCCACAGCTAAGGCAAAGGCTCATGAGCCTCGTCTAGTGACCGGCAAGGGTCGTCGGCCCTTGTCAGCCCCCAATAAAAAGAAGCGAGTGAAAAGTAAAAGAAGAACAAAAAGAAAAAATATTCATAATATTTAAAGATAATTAAATAATATTAAAAAATATCCACGCTAGCACCGGCTATGCCACTTAGGACAACCGACGTCCATGTCAACAATTTCCACCCAAATTTCATCGAATTGACTCAATTGGCACAAATACAAAAGGTTCAAGATTGAATTGGCACAAATACAAAAGGTTTATGACAGAATTGGCACTAATAAAAGATTTAGGACCGAACTAATATCGACGCAAAATTTAAGATTGAATTACCACTAGAAAAAAATTTATGACTAAATAAACACCAATACAATGGGTTTAAAAAAAAAATTTGACACTTTTCTCGCTATTTACATGGGTTAATTAATTTCGACCAAAAAAAAACATGGGTTAATTAATCACCTTGGTTCATGTGAAGACTAGAATGCACGAGACTTAGACATGTGACGGAATCAGAAAAATAACTTCCATCCCTATTCTTCTTGAAGGAATCGTCAACGTGTGCTTTCAAGGACCTGGCGATAAATGCTGTCACAATCGAGAAACAAGAAATTCTTATGTTGCCAACTCCAAGTGTTTGTCTGATATCTTCTTGGGGCAACTTTCACTTAAAAGAAAACTCATTTCTTTGACAACCTTCATGTCCCTCGTGTTTAGTTTCTTCTCTATATCAACAACGAAGGATAATACAAATATCACTACTATATAACCACGTAATGTGAACTTCATCAAGACCCAGCTCGCTCAAAATCGATAATACCAAGTAACACTACTAACGTACACACAATGGTCACCAGCATGGGTCCCGAACATGACCGAGCGATCGAATTGAGAGCATTCGACGAGACGAAATCCGGGGTCAAAGGCCTCGTGGACGCCGGGATCGCCCAAGTCCCCCGCATATTTGTTCGGCCGCCCGACAGCGTGGCCTGGAGTGAGGATCGCGCGGACATCCCAATGATGGACCTAGGACGTGCGAATGCGGGCCCCACCAGTCATGATGAGACGGCGCAGAACATCGTGCAAGCACTCAAAAAATGGGGTTTCTTCCGGGTGATCAACCATGGGGTCCGTGCGAGCCTCTTGGAGGAGGTGATAGAGGGGTCCCGCAGGTTCTTCGAGCAGGAGACGGAGGACAAGAAAGGATTCTACACCGGAGATTTTACGAAGAGGGTCATACACAACAACAACATGGCCCTTTATAATTCGGTAGCTGCCGATTGGAGGGACAGCATATGTTGCTCGGTGGGACCAGAGCCGCCCCAGCCCGAGGAGTTGCCCGAAGCTTGCAGGTGAGCCAATGGCTTCTCTTGCGCTTTTCACCTTTCGTAAAGGTTAAAATCCACGAACGAACTCGTAAAGTGAAAAATAATAAAGATAGTTTGCCGAAGAATTGCAATAGTTCATATAGGTGCAAGGTAACTGCTTTTCACCGTATAATACTTGATAGCCTTTTTTTTACTTCTTTAATCAAGGGCTAAACTAGCAAGAGTATGAAACTTGAGTTAATGACGTACCTTCCCATTAGAACGGCCGGAATAGCGGTTGAACTCTCAGGAAATGAACAGTCCTTCATTCAATCAGCGAAAGCAATTGTTGCCACCACTGCACATGTCATAGCATATAAGCTTACATCAAGTCTCAATCAATGAGACGGATCAGTAAGACTATCCTCAATGACTTATCATTTTCATGGACGGGAAGCTCAGATGTGGTCGTTTCATTCTTTTTGGGTAGAAAAAGGATGTTCCTCGACGATTGACTTTATTTGCGCTCTAGCAGTAGCGCAAGCACCAAGCTTTTGCCCCCAAATTGACCCAAAATATGAACACGCTTAAAGGTGTTCTCTCGGAATACGTTTGACCATACTTTATGGCAGCTCTAGTTCGGTTTTACGAGGCATAAAAAATTCTATGGTAGAGAAATGCTGATGGAGTACTCAAAGCATGTGATGAGACCGGGCTCTTGTATGTATGAGCTCTTATCAAAAGCAATAGGACTCCCCCAAAATCACTTGAAGGGGATGGAGTGTGGACAGGGACCCTCAATCATATGCCACTACTATCCGCCATGCCAACCCGAGTTGACCCTAGGTGTGACAAAGCATTCGGACAATGACTTCCTCACAATTCTCCTCCAAGGTCAAATCAGAGGACTTCAAGTGCTTCATGAGAACCAGTGGATTGAAGTTCCTCCAATTCCCGGAGCACTAGTGATCAACATGGGAGATCTTTTGCAGGCAAGTGCTTTGGCCGGATATCGTCATTCATTTCCGAGATTCTCTGAAGCCGTGTTTTGATTGGTCGATACACCGCGATCCCCTTCCCGCCTCTTGTTACTGTACTTTCTCATATGCTAAGCTAGTTAAAGAGCTCTTAAGATTTTACCAAGGCATCTTCCCCATAGCAATAACATAATGTCTTCAAAATCTGCACTTTTCTTTGGTAGGATGAATCTGCATTTACCATTCCCAAATGCCTTGTGCATCAAGCATACTAAAAGAGCTACTTGACTAATGCAAACTTGATTCCAACTCGGTTGTATCATGCTAGCCTCACATCGATAGGTTCAAAATTGTCTAGATGAGAGAGATGTATGTGCAGCACTTTTCACAGGAGACCGGTCAATGTGGGTCCTAGAAATTCTGCAGTTTTTCGTATTCATCAACATGAAGATTGCAATCATAGCAGTATCAAGAAACTATGTCCATTCATTTCTGACCCGAGAGCCGGCGGGCCGAGAACGGTTCACTAATTGTTGCATTCGCAGCTCATAACGAATGACCGCTTTAAGAGTGTCGAGCATCAAGTCATGGCAAACAAGAGAGGCCCGAGAGTGTCGGTGGCATGCTTTTTTGGCCACATTCCTCAGCCATCTTCGAGGCCGTATGGACCCATCAAGGAATTAACATCAGCAAACAACCCACCAATTTACAAGGAGACTACACTTCCAAACTACACTGCCCATTACATTTCCAAGGGCGTACATGGAACTTCCACCCTTCCCGATTTCAAGTTGTAGACTTTGTAAACAGGAAGATTAGGAGATAATGGGCGAAAGTTATTCATTGTATTCAGTGGGATTTCTCTTCATTGGAGGGGCAACTTTTTTACATGCTCATCTTCATGTTTGTATTTGAAATAAAAGTCTCTGCGCGAGTTCATCTATGTAAAACCGCCAAAGAACAGGGTCGCCTTTCTTCACCGCTCGATCACTGTCGCTTATATTGGTTCATTTGATAGCGCCAATGCAACTCTCAAAAAGCAAAGATCATTTTCAAACAAAAGCGGAACCTAAAGAAGAACACGTAATCTAGGGAGAGGAAGATCCAACACATACCCCTCTTAAATGGAATATTTAGATGGAACTGTGTTGAGTAACCGTATGACGCTTATAACACTAATCTATCATGAGAAAATTTTCCGGAATATTTCTTGCCAAGCTTCAACTCGCTCAATGACAATAACCTAAAAAAACGCAAAGCGAAATCTATTTACACTTAGATTTTCTACGAAACAAGAGGTTTCCATTACAACACGACGATATCTAAGACTTAATTGATCACATGGTAGCATGCATTAAGATGACGCAACGATTGATCCAAGGGCTACAGCAACATCAAATTGTCCAGGATGTTCAACTCTGTCCTAATGCATTTCTTTCCATAAACCGCAAAAACTTGTGTACTAGCCGCCCCGGTTCCCCGGAGAATCAGCCATTATTAAACAGCATTGTCATTTTCTCAGCAAGTGGTAGCTCATAAAGTATGACTTTCTCCTTCTATTTTTATGGACGTCATTATTCTAAAGTCAAATCCGCCCAATGTGATATCATCGTTCTCTTCTCTCCATCTCTCGGCTATCAAAAAAGCTGCTACGTCTCCACAACATTCAATTCATAATCGAAACTTGCAAATTTACATTCACAATGACATTGAATTGCGGGAGAGAGAGATAGAGGAACAATGCCTACCATCGATTTGGCATCCGACTTCAGCGAGCAGAGCTACGACAGAGCGAGCGAGCTGAAACGTTCGACGGCTCGAAAGCCGGCGTCAAAGGCCTCGTCGACGCCGGAATCACCGAAATCCCCCGAATTTTCATCCGACCGTAGGAGACATCCGAAAAGAGCTCCGAATCGGGCAGCAGCTCCGAGAATCTCAGCGTCCCGATCATCGACCTAGGCGGAATCGAACGACACCCGGCCAAGAGGTAGGAGGCGATCGAGAGGATGCGACACGCGTCGGAGACGCTGGGGTTCTTCCAGGTGGTGAATCACGGAGTTACGGTGGCCGTGCTGGAGGAGATGAAGGAGGAGGTGAGGAGGTTCTACGAGCAAGACGACGAGACAAAGAAGGTGTTCTACACGCGCGGCATAACGAGGAAGGTGGTGAACAACAGCAATTTTGACCTGTACATGGTGTCGGTGTCGAACCGGAGGGACACTTTCTTCTGCTACATGGCGCCTAGCCCGCCGTCGCCGGAGGAGCTGCCGGAGGTTTGGAGGTATGTGAGCGTGTGACCAGGCGAGGCCTCGGGTCTCGGAGGCGACCATGCCATTTTCACCTGCAACGTTAAAATATGTTGTTTCCACAGAGACAAAACAACCTTTTCACCCTTGAGGTGACTTTCTTTCTACACTTTTTAATTTATATAAACTAATTTATTTAACCTGAAATTTCTAAAAATGTCGCAATATAAATAACACTTTATAAGTTGGATCTGATCCAATGATTTCCATGGCTAAAATTGCAGGGACATGCTAATAGACTACTCCAAGCAAGTGATGAGCTTAGGCGGGTTGCTATTCGAGCTCCTGTCCGAGTCTCTCGGACTGAGGCCAAACTGCCTCCAGGAGATGGACTGCGCCGAGGGCCTGGCGGTCATATGCCACTACTACCCGGGATGCTCGCTGCCCGAGCTGATGATGGGGATGAGCAAGCCCTCAGACAACGACTTCCTCAAAATGCTCTTGCAAGACCACATCGGAGGCCTCCAAGTCCTTCATGATGACCACTGGGTCGATGTCCCTCCTGTCCCTTGAGCCTTGGCGATCAATGTTGGTGACCTCCTACGGGCAAGTTCCATTGCCGGGTTTGACCATGTTTCTTAAAATGGACCCCATCTCAAATCGGGTCAAGTTCGTAACATCCAATAATTTACAAGCAACCCCTCAGATCAACGGCAACGATGGCCCCACACCGGTTGTCTTCAGAGAAAATCGCACCTGAAATTGATTTCAAAGGGTATTGACATAGAATTACAAGTAAACTATCTAGTGCTTGGAAATTTATGTGAAAAACATAGGCGATGTCTTGGGGATATTGGGAGATACACTTTGCCTGGGCATATCTTGCTCTGCGCGAGCATCATGGTAACGGCGTGGATGCTGATGATGTCTGTCCCTCTTTTTTCTTCCTTGCAGCTTATAACGAACGACAGGTTTGAAAGCACGGAGCACAAGAGTGTTGGCTAACCCGATGGGCCCGAGAATATTGGTGCCGTGCTTTTTCAGCATGAGCTTCCAGCCATCGTCGAAGCTTTTCGGGCCTATTAGGGAACTGTTGTCCGAGGACAATCCTCCAATTCTTGCCTACTTCAAGGAACATGGCCTTGATGGAACCTCCCCTCGCAGACACTTTTAAGCTGTGAACTCTTATGTTTTTCCTAGGATCTGCATAATCATTCTCGAACAAGTAATATCGTTGGTACGAATTTTGGAATTCCAGTTTGCTCGCCGTGTTGTAACCATGTTTCTGGAGCATTTACTGATTTCTGTATTAGATAAGATTCCTTTTCATGCTACCATTGTAACATGTTGAGCCTATGTTGCTATAAACTTCTTGTTTGAACAAACAAATTCATTTAATCTGCAGAACTAATGTCGATATTGATTTGTATATGGGGATTGCACTCACATGAATTTTTGGTTCTCTGATTACCAATCTACTTCTATTAGTTTCAGGTGAGTTTGCAAATGTGCACGCATGTTGGATAATATTTGGTAAATGACAGAAAAAGGGACAAGGTACTTTAAGGGACATGGGCAAGGTTTCGTGGGACAAGGATAGTTTGATTAGTTTAACAAAATAATTGCACGAGTGATGGAGGACCGTTAGAAGGGATGTAATTTGTGTATGTTTAGGGTGCACATGATAACACTTCTGAAAGTGAATTTCTGCTCCAGAAGTATTTCCGGAGTAGAAATCTGTTTAGTAATGTAACTTATGAAGCAGAAATAGAAATCTGTTTGGTAATGTAACTTATGAAGCAGAAATCCATTTGGTGAAAATTTTTACTTCTGAAGTCCACTTCTAAAATTGGCTTTTTCCTAGTTTGAGAAGTTAAAAAAAATAGTTTATCCAACTCAAGAAATACTTCTCATCTCACCATCTTTTCATTACGCACTCACCCTCTTTTCAATCATACCCACCTCCGTCGACCTCGTCTGCCGCCAACCATTGTTGGCCGTCGTCGCCGCCGCCGCCGCCGCCACCGCCCACGACCACCGCCAACCACTAACCATCGCTTGCCCCCGCCCATTGCGGATCTCCACCGTACGCCACCCACCGCCGCCCCCAACCGACCACCCTTGGGAGCTGCCCACCGCCAATCTTCGTTGGCCGCCGCCTATCGCCGCCCGCGACCGCCGCCAACTACCACCTCCGATCACCGCAGACCTCCGCCAACCGCCGACCACCACCCACTGCCGACCTTCGCCGGCCATAACCATCGCCAACCACCGCCTCCTGCTGCCAACCATCGACTATCGTGCTAGCCGCCGCCGTTGAGTCGCCATCTTCGATGGCCGAAGTAAAAAATAAAAAATAAATTTTTATTTTTAAAAAGTAAATAATATTTTTAATAATAAAAATTATTTTTTAAAGAAATTTAAAAAGTTCAAAAATGAAATAAAATTTTTTCAGCCTCCAATAATAATTTTTCATAGAAGATTCTGTGTTCATAATATTTCAGAAATAAAAATTTTCAACCGCTACCAAACAAATTTTTTTAATCAGAAATAACTTCTGGAGCGAAAATAGAAAATCAACTTCTGTTTCTAAGGAGAAGTAAAAAAATCAACTTATGATTAGAAATTGATTTCTGAAGTAGAAGTGCTACCATGCGCGCCGTTAGCTCCTCACATGGGGGAGAACTACTCCCAACACCTTTCAAATGAATGATCCAGGCTCTATGAATTGGGCTATTCCACCGAGGCAAACATTCAATCGCTCTCCTTGATTCAATTTCGTGATATTCCTAGCATGTCTTAGACTTGGCTTGCAATTTTTTTAATATTGTGTCCCACGTCTTCCTCCTGGCCATCACTCCAAGAACCCTTGCACACTTTTGTAGTTCTGTCGTGACTCTCTCGAGGCGAATCCCAAGGAAGTTTGACGGATTGCCAAGCAAGCATCAAACAGTTGGAGCTTAATCTTGGCTCAGGCTTCGACCAAGAAAAAAAAAAAACCAATCTTGGCACCAGCCTCCCAAATGCTTTGCAAAGGCAACTTGAATTTTCTCATTTAATTAATCTAACATTAAACTTAAGAGTCGTCACTACCTATTTTGGGCTGGTTAGGAGCCAAGTGATGTGTGGATGGACACTTCACTTCCTACGAACCGGAGACTTGGTTACGCTAGTTGCCTAATTAAGGTCTTTTCGATATCGATTCTCAATCATTCCAAAAAATCGTGCGTGCAATCTTGGCCTAGGCCACTAAACGGTGTCCTTTGCTCCTAATGGGCACCGGTCAAATTTCTGGCTTGATTTACTTTGCTTATCTCGATGCTGATATAAACTCAAAACGTTTCGCGCCAAGTGCCACAGCCACCGCCTTCGAGTCTATTTTCCAATGGTATAGGGCGTTGCACACTGATTCCTAGTACAGCTTCGAAGATTTGACTTTCTCCGACAGAGTGTCGGCTGGTCCATGCTCCGACGGGCAATCCGAAAAACCATACTCTCGGACCCCTTTTGACTAGCCTCTGAGATCAGTGATGTATGGTTGGCAATCTTAACAAGTCTACTTTCGCTCCCGGTGTCGGAGGTTTCAGCTAATTTTGACTCTAAAGCAGAGAAATTTTCGATTGCCCTCCGCCCGTGTGTCGCTCTGCTCGACTCCCCTCTTCCATTTGTTTTCCTTAGTACTACCCTCAGTTTTCCAACTCTCCCCAAAATCTCTCTTTGCCGACCTCCCTCCTCCGTCTCCTCTTGGCTGCCCACTTTAATGCGGAGAAGAATTTTGCTTTGGCTCCTCTCCAAGCATTAACACTTTGTTCCCATTAGTCAAATCCCAAATTGTTAAAAAAAATTCCCCAATTTGTTCAGATTTTCCTTTTTGCATGCTTGAGGTCAACTAAAGTACGCTGCTCTCTCGCCTGCCCACATTAGTCAACTTCAATTTTCAAACTTCCCTCTTTCGTTCATTTTCTCCTCTCCTCCCACCGTCACACTTTGTTCTCCCTCTACTTCGGTTTCCGCACGAATCACCGTTCACCCTTTTGACCGTACTAATTGTTCGTTTGACCGTATTCCGCTACTCACTTACGCCATATTTTACTGTTCGAATACGGCAAAAATTTCTGTTCGGATATTATGATAACTTGTGATTGTGAGTGAGAAGTTTATGGCCTTGCATATGTCTGAATACATGAAAAGTATCTTACGGAAAATTTAGGTGTCAACAAGTCCTCTCTTGAAACACTTGCACCTTCCTTGAAAGTCATTCATCTTTCATCACTGTTGTCCAGTACGTCTTGGGCAATTCAAATTATCTCTGCTTTTATTGTGTGTGTTTCATACTCTCTAGGGATGAGCATAGTTCAAGTTGGTCCGGTTTCTAAGAGAATTGAAGATCGGACAGGTGGTCCTAGTTCTCGATTTCCGGAATCGGGAACTGGACAGGAGGTCCGGTTCGGTTCTCGGACGGTCTAGTTGAACTGGAAAAATGAAAATAAAAGTAAAGCATACCAATTTTTTTGGAGGCGGAGCTGTAATTTTAGAAAGCAATATACATCTACGCACACCAATTACCCCATAAAGCACTAAAATTGGTTCCCACGCCCACACGCACGCCAAATAATCAAGCACACCGTAGCAAAAATCACATTTTGTGAGAAAAGGATATGCTTTTAGCAAACAAAACACTTTCCAGTGTCCTTCCAACTATCATATCATACAAATCCCATGTTAAAAACCAAACAAAATGTGATCTCGACGATGTTCCCCATGAAAGCATCCCCTGGTCATCTTCTGAAGGGAACCATCGCTGGCTCTTCATAATGTCTTCTTAGAAATGAACTGCCACCCTCAATTTGTAAAAACTTTTATCCTATACAGCCAAAGCTGTAGAAGTATAGCGGTAACCGTGGTATTAAGTTCCATATTAAAAAAAAATAAAAATTTGACGATCTGAATGGACAGTCCATCGGCACGTTTCTCCCTAGAACAGGAAACCAGACTGCTCGAACATCAGTTCCACCTTGAGGAACCAGAGACTAGACTGATAAACTCCAAAACCGGACCAAACTCGTTGGTCCGATCCGGTCCGGTCTATCCATCTTGCCCACCCTTAATACTTTCCATTGACCGGAAGGTATGAGGATCTCGCTCGAGGACCTTTTAGTTTGAGTCTATATTTTTTCATTTGTAGTTTGGGCTTGCACCCATAAATAACTACTACTATATACTATTTCTTTTTTTTGTAATTGATGGATGTAATGAGAGGTATGATGTGCTAATTATATTCCTTGGCTGGAATGCAGGTAAAAAGTCAATCTGATGAACTTGCAGTACCAAAATTGCCCGTCGCTTCTCTGCCTTGTTCTTGAACTCCAATCACTTTCGTCGTGATGCAACGTGTGTAATTGTTCTCCTTTCCTCTCACTGTTCTTGAATCCAGTCATTGGATACCGCAGATACTTCGTCTTTCGACTTCTCCCACATTACCTGCAAGATCGGGCTTGGAACTCATGCAGTGTTTTCCCGAAGGAAGAAAAATGAGAGTATTCAGCAGAGATGAAGCACATGAAAATAAACAGAAGTACCATCGGACGTGCGAGCTAGAGGCTTTCGATGAATCAAAGGTGGGTTCAAGGGCTTTGTCGATGCGGGATTACAGAAGTTCCTCGTGTTTTCGTAGATCGCCAGAAAACCTGCTAAGTGCACTGGCATCGGGCAACAGCCACTTACGCATTCCTATAACTGATCTTGGAGAGATTGCGAAAGATCCATCGTAGTGCAAGGAGGTTGTAAATGAAGTTCGAAGTGCATCCAGAACTCGGGGCTTATTTCCGGTGGTGAATCATGGGATCCCCGCCGCTGTTCTAGAGGAGATGCTGGATGGAGTGCGCCGTTTCCATGAGCAAGGCGCTGGCGAGAAGAGACCTTTCCATCCTCAAGATTTCACAAGAAGCGTTGCCTCCTTATTACAGCAGTTCTAATCAGTATAGGACATAGGCAGCTAATTGGAGGGACACCCTATTCTGTATTATGGCACCTAATTCTCCCGAGGCAGAGGACTTGCCAGCGGTATTCCCGTAAGCGATTTCGCTACGGCAATCTCTTGCAATAACTTGATAGAGCGTTTGCTTCTAACGGATTAGGAATTTGCGACGAATCGACCAATTAACCATGTCAAACCCCTTAGTGACATAATGTGAATTCCCAAAGCAAGTGACGAATTTGGGAATCATCTTGTTCGAGCTACCGGTTGGAGGCGCTCGGGTTGAAGCCGAACCATCTGAAGGACATGGGGACTCGTCCTTCTGAGCCAGCACCGCCCCAAATGCCCACAACCAAAGCTCACCCTGGGAGCCAGCAAGCACGCCCCCAACCGCGACTTCTTCAACGTGCTCCTGCAAGTCCGTGTCGGAAGTCTCCAAGTTCTTCATCAGAATTAGTCGATCGTCGGAGATTGTTCATTTATTACAAATTGTGTCTAAATCAAGTAATTAACTTAAAAAATAACTTGACCACCTATCGTAACAAGGTTCCATAAGCTATCAACAGTCTCTAGAACTTTCAATTGTTACAAATTCGTCCCTCAACTTGTTGAGATTACAAAGATTAACTTCTTGTGCGGTTTCATAATGTTCTTCATCAACTATTCGAGGGTTTTTTTCCTACTAAAGCTTTTAATTTTTTATTTTTAAACCGGTTTGATTTTCTTTGAATAATCTTACTTAATAATCCATTTATTAACAATATAGCCCATAAAATAACCTTGTTAACAGCCTCTCTCACTTCTGTAAATTTCAAAATTGCTCCTAACCTTGTCAAAAAAATTACAAAGATACCCTTTTTATACCTAGTTTCATCATTTTCACATTATTCCCATTCCAGATGCAATAAAACCTATTAGTAATCTGTCAAAGACATCCTAAGCATGTGGAAAGCTTTCTAATTTAAGCCCCACAATCACAATAGATTAACATACAATTATTGAAACTTAATGACACATAGAGTAAAATCTACGCTAAATGAACAAATAATCAATCAACCAAGACCAAGAGTACTAAGTAGAGTCCTTAGAGTATTCACTTAACTTGAGTGAAATCTTCAACAAAGCAAGCCTTATCACCTTGAAATCAAAATAAATTCTAAATTACAAGTCTCATTCCTTTGAAGACAACAAAGCTTATTTGATAAAAAAAACAAGTGAAGTCCATAAATGCTTGACATTCAATCCTTGATCCTTAAGCAATCCTCTCATTGGTTGATTTTAAGTCACATGGATTAATGGACATAGCCAACTTGATGGCGAAGATTGAATAGCCAATGAACGGTTGAGATTAGGCCTTCTCTCGGATTAATGACTACAAGGGCATTTTGGTAATTTTACCAAGTGGCATTTTGGTAATTTTACCAAGTGGCATTTTGGTAATTCTTGCAATATGAGGAGAGTCGACCATATCCGGAGCTGGGCTGATTCGTCTGGCTCAATGGGTCGTGAGGTTCCATTGGGTTTCCGCTCAATGAACCGAACCCAATCAAGCGTGCCCGAGTTGGCCAATTCGACCGGGTTGGCCTCCAATTGCGCAAACTAATTTAGCTAATTGGGCTTGGTTATATTGACCAAATGGGTTGGTCAAGTCAATTGAGGTTTGGTCCAATCGAGTTGACCCGGTTCAAGCTGGATTGGCTCGGTTTGATTAGATCGACTCAAGGCATCTCAATTACCTTAAATCCCTTTGAATTGCATTATGGGCTTGACCAATTTTTTCTTGCTTAGCCCATTTAACCAAATCGGGCTTTGGTCCAAGTGGGTCGTACCGGGTTGGTTAATTGGGTTAACCAAGCCTCGCCTGTTGGTCTCAATTCACCATAGGAATTTGGATATGATGAATGGTGTGAAGCACAAGTTTTGGAGCTTAAATTTGTCAAACTGAGGCCTTTTTCGATTATTCACTGGCGGTGTTCTCTTTGGACCAACATTCAAGAGGAAGTACATCTATAGCGTGGGCATTTCTGCTATAACAGATGGACGCTATTTTCATTTGTTAGATTATATCTATTTTTATATTTGGTAATTTCAATTTTGCTTGTTCGGAAGTTTTTACTTCCGAAAAATTTTGACTGCAATAAAGTTGATTTACAAGGTCTGATTTCTGGAACATAGCAGATGTGAATGTGATAGATGCTTGCCATGCTTCTTTAACTAGTCATGCACACCGTACTCTTTCTATGTTATGCATGAAACGTTGATCTAATTCAATCTGGCAGGGGAATGAACCTCACAGCCAGGGGCGGTTTAAGGATGCCTTGCAGAAGTATTTGCTTGTAAGTTATTCTTATGCTTGTTCGCACTATATATTTCCGTTATGTGGCTATTTTACCTTGGACTGAGGGGATTCTTATAGGTCAATTTGCCATGATTTTTTCAAAAATAGCATTCAAATTGATTTTATTTGACTTAATCGGATTCAAATTGGGCTAATTGGAATTACTCATGAAGGATCAATCCTAATCGGCTTGAAAATTGAATACGTTATAACACCTAGATCAAATGTCGTAAAGGAAACTACTCTAAAAAATGACTAGAAATTAATAAATTATGAACTTTGGTGATCAAAAGTCAGAATTCTCGATCTGACAGAAAGGCCAATTCTCGATCTTTTTTTGTAAAATTGATGGATTAGAAGTCTAATTTTTCTAAAATTCAAAGTTTTTGAATTTTCTAAAAGAGTTGACCGAGGGTTGACATTAGTGGTTGACCAAAAAGCCAATTCTAAAGATATTCTTGGATTATTGATAAAATCAATGTCTAAGTTTAGACAGAACACTATGGAACTTGAAAAACCTTAAAGAACATTAAAAAGACTCCTTTTGGCCAAGAAATGGGTCCCATCGCGATTAGGATTCCTATTATCGAGATTTTACCTTTACACGAGTTTTCGGCAAAAAATCGGGTGTCGATGGTAGTATTGAGAAAAAAAAAACTGTGACTAAACAAGATGCTAAACAATTACTCGCTGTAATAGAGACGGGTGAGTTTAATCTAGTAAATAGGCTAAGGTAAATGCCCGCTCGGATATTCTTGTTAGATCTTTTCGCGTCCTCCGAGAAACACGAAGATGCTTTCCTGAAGGTGCTTAACGAAGTTGAATGTGCCGGAGACCGAAGATGATGGTCAATTGGAAGGACTTCACTGGATCCATCTTACTGAAGGACCAAATTTCTATTGCAGATGAAGACTTCTCTGCTGCAGGTTGCACTCATACGAAAGCACCGCACATGTTGCGCGGAACAAGCGATCGAACAATAAAATAGACAGAACAAGAAAATAAATCGGACATCGGATGTACGTGGTTCGGTCGTAGAGACCTACATCCACGGGGAGAGCAGCAACGAATTCCACTATAGAACGAGCGATACACGGAGAGTACGGAACCACACTCGAGTCACTCAAACACTCACAGTGTTTCTCAGCCCCAATTACATTCAAGAACGCACACAATATTTAGCCCCCAAATTCCTAACGAAATAATCTCTCAATCTCGCAAAGGAATTAACACAAATCTAACCTCAAGATTTAATCGGCTTCGACACTTGAATTCTTGATGTAATTCCACGGAGAAAATCTTCTAACAAGCACTCGTAGGTTGGCGCTTCAACAAGTCTTCACAACGACGATGGCATGCCCTTCTTGGGATATCAAGCACTCACGTAAAAGTGGCACTTCAAGACTTGGTTTTTCGTCATCCCCCGGAGCAACCCTTAAATCAATGTGTATATGTGCGTAAGGAATAAGAAAAGAATTTATCAGCCCATATTGGTCAACAAACTCCAAGTTTGACCGAATATTTGTCAGATTCACCTCTATCCAATATCTCTTTTCTTTGTTGACCGACTTACACACGGAACTCTATTTCCGTTATCCATAGGATATGGACTAGCAATTTGAATATTCTTGACTTCAATTCCAAATACGAAGGATTTCCATTCCGAACGTTCGCAAAATATCCAATGCGATTTTTGCTTCGGACTTAAACTCGAGACATAATGTCAACAATCTCCACCTTGGCTCGACGTTTGAGCCAAATCACAATCGCTTCGCTAAAATCCGAACACCATTGCTACTCTCCCACAGCCCCTACGGGCTCAACCGCCACATATATCATCCAAGTCCAAGTCGCGCTTGAACTTCGCAATAACCGTGGACCTCATCAGAATACCAACTTCACATGCACTTTTAATCGCTCCACAAGAACTTTCCGATACAAGCTCTTTAACCACGGATAAAGCAAAACCACCGTTGCATCAGTATCTGTCGGGAGATCGAACACGTACCTTGTCAATATCAGCGATTACAGCAACCGTTGGCTCTACGGGCTCCACCTCGTTACAAGCACCATCTATGTTAATTACCACGCTAGTATCTGCTACCTCGGGAGTTTCCGGTTGCAACTCCACCTCAAGCCGAACACCGTTCGGATCCGTTTGAATACCGCCACAAACACTCCTACCCCGAAGTACCGGAGACTCGTCAAAGGTAACTTTTCTGCTGCGAATAGGTGAATTTATATTTGAGCACCACAACCGATAACCACACTCACCTCGTGCATAGCCATGGAATATGCACCTTGCCCTCACATCGAGCTTACCATCACTTACTCGATAATAACACGGGCAATTAAACATTCTAAAATTAGAATAATCAGCAACGTTACTCGACCACACTTCTTCGGGAGTCCGATATCCAATTGTAGTCGATGGAGATCTATTCATCGGTGAGCTCGCCATACCAAGCGCATCCGCTAGAATTCTTCTAGCCATACCAGCACTAGAGATCATTTTACAGGCCATCTCTAGTAATGTTCTGCTCATCAATTCCGCAAACTATTGTGGTTTACCGGCACTAGTGCGGTGTTTCACTATGCCCTTTGTCATGCAGAATTTATTTACCAGCTTCGAGCAGGACTCCATGCTACTGTCGGTTCGCACATGCTTGATCAACTTACCAGTCTCCGTCTCGATCAAAGCTCTCGATCGCGTATTCCCGACAACAACTACAAACTTGTGCACCGGCACAGACACCCCGGTCTTCCTCGAGCAATCGTTAGACTCTCGAACGGATGTCGACATCTCCGAAGCGAAACCCGTCAATGTCTCACCTTGAAGTTCATACAGGCCACCATGCTTGATTCCTTTCATTATCACTAGGGCACCTCGAACAATCTTCAGAACTCCACCTTGTAAAGAATACCTACATCCAAATGAATCTAGGGTTCCCAAGGAAATTAAGTTCTTTTTCAATTCTGGAACATGTCTTACTCCAGTCAATGTCCTCACAATACCATTATGCATCCTGATTTTAACATCACCAACACCCACAACATCGCATTCAGCGTTGTTTCCCAACCGCACTTTACTACTATCCTTGCACCGATAAGTAGCAAACCGGTTTCTATTTGGTGTAGCATGAAAAGAACAACCGGAATCCATAATCCATCCGTCAAATGACGAATGCTCAATGACAGACAAGACCCTATCGACACCATCAGAATCATCAGTTATAGCTGCAACATCATCCACGGATTCAACTCTAATTCCCTTACCCGTTTCGTTTTTCAGCTTAAAACAATTCCTTCTAAGATGCCCTTTCTTGCCACAATTCCAACAGACCGCACCACCAGTCCTAGACGGGCTGCGTCTATTCGAGTTCATACTACTTCTGCTAACACAAGTACCAGTTCTTCCTCTATTTTCACCTACTAAAGCAAGAGATACAGATTCACCAGATTCTCTTCTACGGATATCCTCTCTCAGAATTAAATCTCGAATCCCATCAAAAGTTAAACTTGTTGATCCAGAGGAATTACTAACAGCAGTAACAGTAGTATTCCAGCTATCGGGCAATGAAGATAATAGAATCAAAGCACATACCTCATCTTCAAAGTCAATATCAACTGAACTCAATTGACTAACGATCACATTGAATTCATTGATATGATTAGTAATAGACGCACCTTCGCTCATCTTCAAATTAAACAGACGTCGCATCAGATAGACCTTGTTGATCGCAGAAGGCTTCTCGTACATATCCGATAGAGCTTTCATTAAACCCGCAGTGGTCTTCTCTTTGACGATATTAAACGCGACGTTACGAGCCAACGTCGCTCGAATAACACCCAGCGCTCGTCTATCCAAAGAATTCCCAATCGGCTTGCTTCATCGTCTCTCGTTTCTCCCCGGACAGGGGCAAGTGCAGCTTCATCCGATATAGATAGTCTTCAATCTGCATCTTCCGAAAACCAAAGTCCTTCCCCTCAAATTTGTCGATTTTCACTTTTACTTCTTCCGTCGCCATTGATTCGCTTCAACTCGATAAAGCCTGGCTCTGATACCAATTGTTGCGCGGAACAAGCGATCGAACAATAAAATAGACAGAACAAGAAAATAAATCGGACACCGGATGTACGTGATTCGGTCGTAGAGACCTACGTCCACGGGGAGAGCAGCAACGAATTCCACTATAGAACGAGCGATACACGGAGATTACGGAACCACACTCGAGTCACTCAAACACTCACAGTGTTTCTCATCTCCAATTACATTCAAGAACGCACACAATATTTAGCCCCCAAATTCCTAACGAAATAATCTCTCAATCTCGCAAAGGAATTAACACAAATCTAACCTCAAGATTTAATCGGCTTCGACACTTGAATTCTTGATGTAATTCCACGGAGAAAATCTTCTAACAAGCACTCGTAGGTTGGCGCTTCAACAAGTCTTCACAACGACGATGGCATGCCCTTCTTGGGATATCAAGCACTCACGTAAAAGTGGCACTTCAAGACTTGGTTTTTCGTCATCCCCTGGAGCAACCCTTAAATCAATGTGTATATGTGCGTAAGGAATAAGAAAAGAATTTATCAGCCCATATTGGTCAACAAACTCCAAGTTTGACCGAATATTTGTCAGATTCACCTCTATCCAATATCTCTTTTCTTTGTTGACCGACTTCCACACGGAACTCTATTTCCGTTATCCATAGGATATGGACTAGCAATTTGAATATTCTTGACTTCAATTCCAATTACGAAGGATTTCCATTCCGAACGTTCGCAAAATATCCAATGCGATTTTTGCTTCGGACTTAAACTCGATACATAATGTCAACAGCACATTTTCGTAAAACGCGGCAAAATGGTCATGGCAAGAATATTGATTGACAATGGTTCCACGCTGAATATCCGCCCGCATGCTACACGCAACCTTTTAGGTGTTGACGGGACGAAGAGGAGGCAGTTAGCGAAGTGGAACTAGAACTCTGTATTGGTCCTATACCGTGTTTAGTGATATTCCAAGTCTCCGACAGGCCAATTGCTTTTAATTTCCTACAGGGAAGACCTCAGGTCCACACTGTTAAGCTGTCCCATCGAGCCTTCATTAAAAAGCAAGGTCCATCCCAAGTGATTTGGAATTGAAAATCGGTCCTTCTTCTGAAAAGTCTCGTCAACTCTTCCACTCAACCCCTCAATTAACTTTCTGAGTCCCTCCGTCTCTTCACTAATGCATCTGAGATTTAACAAAAGCTTCTTCATCTCTGGATGGAATTCAACTTCACCTAATTTATGCTGGATCTCTTCAACAAATCGACAGTACCAAGAGAGGTGGTGCCCAAATTTGTACTCCGATGTTCTTTGTCTTGTTCAAGTTGAGTAGATGTTTAGTGATAGAAACTAGTAGTCATGAATGAAGCACAATAAAATGTCAATGGACTAGCACATTTGACTGAGTTATCGATGCTTGGTTATGTATTTGTACGGGAAGTGGAAACTATTATTTTAGTGTGGAGTAGTCTACTCTTAATTTTGCAGTTTTCACTATCCTAAAAGCCTGTCTCCGTAAGAATTCGTTTACTTTTCCCGTGGATGAATTTCTTCTGTGGGGGTTGAAGTCCATAAGTTTTGTGCTATCTATTTTCTTTTGTCCTATGTAGGGTAAAATAGAGTTGTCTCATTTGCTTGTATGTGAATATGATTAATATCCTTTGACCATATATAAGAGGTCTAGACTGGTTACTCTTTAGGGTTGTGTCCCGCTGTGATCTGATTTGCAATAAAAATTCCTTAAAACTCATTACTTGCTAGCTTGTATTAGATGTTTATAAGCCAGCATCCAGGTACGGCTTTGTGACATCTTTCTTCACTCCCACATGACCCATAAACCATAAGGGTTACTCTTTCAATGAAGTGGTTCAGAAAATAGTAGTGAACATTCATACTCCAAATTCATATCGGAATTATAGGAGATGACCGGCTGTCCTACAAAGGATGAAGCCTTTAACAAAAACCATTTCATATAAATCTAACTCCATATCAAATTGTTAATCAAGAAAAATCTGTATTCAAAAACCTATAAATATCCAAACTATTTTCAAAAGGATTTCACAAAAACTCTCAATTTCCTAGAATTTATTTGGTAAATGTCATTTTAGGTCACCTCATGTCACCACCCACATACCCCAATATCCTCTTCTTTGTTCTCGTGACATAGAATGATAATAGAAGGAGAAAGCAAAATCAGGGATCAGCAAGTGATAATCATTGATATGCTTATGAGATCAATAAATGATTAACGCCACTTTTAGAAGTGTGTATTGGCATAATGCATCGTGGAAGTCATACCAATAAACATTCTCATAACATGAATATGCCATATATTCTCCATGGGTCATTGCATCACATAATATAACGTAAACCATATAGTATGCAGCACATATCAATGTCAATCACTCATGTCAAAAAAATTTATGGTCACATTTCACCAAGTGATAAGATTTGACATCTCTATCTGCATATAGACTCGTGTGCACCCACACTTGTGCGGCACAAATTAAAATTTTTCCCTAGCATATTGTCGTAAAAGCAATCGAGATGTTGCACTCAAATTGCTATATATAGAAATTGTTATTACAGGTCAAGGCCTAAAGTTAATTTCTTCATTGAACTTGCAGATGCTTTATGGATCTTCAAGGTAGCTAGGCCTTTGCTCTCATGCTTGTAATTGTAATTGTGCGTATAAAAAAATGAAATAGGTTAGACCTATTATAAACCTAGTTGTGCATATAGCTGTATATCTTTTGAGTAGTCATGTGTTATACTATCAGTGGACGTTCGGAAAAAAGAAAGCGAAGGAAAAAATGAAACTTCTCGGGGATTGGGAATGCTCTTTCGTGGAAGCCAGCAATTAAAATAGGGAGCCTATGACTAAAGCTAACCTGACGACATGAAGTACTGCAATTACAAAAGGTAAAAATGAAGACTAAACAAATCAAAACCATTTCCTCGAAGCTGATAAGCGATCTCCGGTGAAAATAAGTCGGTGTTCATATCTATTATAAAATTAAAGTGAATGTTCAAAGGATCTTGCAATCCAAGTTCATGCTAAATTATTAAAGAAATAAATGAGAAATAATAAAAGACACTCAAAATTCACATGGTTCGATTTGATTATCGGTACCTACATTCACGTCACATGCTGGAATATTTATCACACATAGATTAAGTGCAAATCTAAAGTGTTTATAAAAGAACAACTTAATCGGATGTAAACTTACTGCACGACTCATCAGGTGTTCAAGTCCAAAGGAAAAGCTTTACGTACGTTGAACTAAGAAGCGTCTCCTTACGCTCTTTTTCTGTTTGCCCTTTGTCCGGCTCGGCTCCTTTGGGAATGCTTTTGTACGGCGGGTCAAGGAAAGAAAAAAAAAAAACCTGACCCCCCCCCAAACCCAAAAAAAAAGGGAAAAAAAAAACAAACATAAAAGAGCAAACATCCCGAAACTATAGGATATTTACCACTAAAATCTAGCTTTATAGAATCGTCACGGTAATGCAGTAATTTGCCATCTTAGTGACGAAACTATTGTAACAACTTAATTATTTGACTGAAATGACAAAATTTGGGAAGAACAATTATTTTCGGGAACATAAATTATGTGCATTTACCAAATTCATTTCTGTTCTAGAAACAAACATTTCATGCAGTTACCAAACGTATTTTAATTCTCTAAAACTCATTCGGGAAACAGAATTCGAAAAAGTAATTTTAATCAAAATCACTTTTTTTAATCAGAATTATTATCATATAGACCTTTATCCTCCCCTAGTTTCTCATTTTACTCGCTATAAATGCAAGTAAAAGGAAAAATAAAAAGTAGTTTGATGCCATAAAAACAAATTATGGCGTCATCGAGCTTAACATAATCTCATCTACGAAATGGCTTCAAATGTTTTCGGTGTGTTCGGCCAAAATGTTCCTTTTGTCTTTCCTTTCTTTCCTCTAACGAAGACTTACTTTTGGATGGGGGCCAACCGTATATTAAAAATTACTTTTTCCTTGTATGGCTTTTGGACGAGATGATCACTGTACGTCTTCTTAGCTATGCTATATAAATATACGTCTATCGTCACTCACAAATTTGCCACATGAGTCCGCATGCATAAAGCCACCCGCCGGTCGAAGGTGTACCATATTGCTTAAGGCGCGCATGACAATACTTCTACTTCAGAAATTAACTTTTAGCTAGAAATTGGCGGCGGCCGGTGAAGATAGGCGATAGATTGCGGTGGCAGGTGGCGATTGGTGATGAGGGCAGCGGTGGTCGGCGATTGGAAGCAGTGGGAGGTAGTTGGCGACGGCCGCCGATGCACGGTGGTTGGCGATTAACGGCGGCTGTGAAGGTCGACGGGCGGCGATGGGAGGAGATCGACGGTGGGCGGTGGTTAGCGACGTTCGTGGGCGATAGTGGGCGAAGGCAACCGATGGTCGGCAACCGGTGGAGGTCGGCGGTTGGCGGTGATCGACGTTGGTCAACAATTGGCAACCGGGGAACGTGGGTGGCAGTGGTCGTGAGCGACGACAAAGGCGGGCATGGTCGAAAAGAGGATGAGGCAAGAAGTACTTTTTGAATTTCTTTTTTTGATCCAAGAAGTACTTTTTGAGTTGGAGAAGCAATTCTTTGGATTTCTCAAATTGGAAAAAAATAACTTTAGATGTGAAAATTCACTTCAGCAATAGAAATTTCTTTTAGAAGTAAAAATATTTACCAAATGGATTTCTATTTTAAAAGTTACATTACCAAGGATTTCTATTCTAGAAGTACTTTTGAAGTAGAAATCTACATCCGGATGTGTTACCATGCGCTCCCTTAACTATGATATACATAAATCTTGTACATATAACTATATACCTCATGCATAGTCACGCGTTAAATTATTTTTGCTACTCAGCAATGGAGAATGCCGTTTTGAGGAAGCCAACAATCACCATTGATAACTAATTTTGTTAAATTATGTTTCGAGTCTGAATTCGTGTACCAAACGCGATATCCATTGGATAATGGACGGTGGCAAACCAAGATCAAGACTTGGACTTCTCTGATTGCTCAACAGAAAAGGTAAGGGTCTTTAACTTGGGTTGTGCGTGCGGGGCCAACTAAAAGAGGAAAGGAAGTAAAGTACTAAAGAAGAATAAAAAGAAGGTCTAGATTTTGCTTTATGCCACATCCGTACGGAAGAAAAGAAAGACCCCTTTTCTGCACGGTGAGCCGCTCCTCGAAAGAAACTCAGGAAGAACGCACGAAGTTCTTGTGGCTTTGGGCCTCGTTATGGAGACGTTAGAAAGCGGTAATGATATGCAAGGACGAATTAACCGATTCACCAAATTAACTTACGTTGGCGGACGATGTGAATTTTCTAAGACTTAATTATGATCTGTCTTCATTTAATTAAAACTAATTAGTTTCTAGAATTTTTTTCTTTTTCCCCTTAGAATGTCATGCTAAAATTTATCACGCCCGTATACATTCGGGGAGGAGGAATCACGCAATAATAAAAGGCCTTTGGACTTTTGCTGAGGAAGCGGGACCCAGCAGGAGCCCCCACACGCCACTGTACACGCGTCAAACGTACAGCAACCCTGCCCCACCTCCTCTCCCCTACTCCAAAAGGCGGAAGATTCGCACTTCTAAACTTTTCTTCTCTCTCTCTCTTTCTCTATCGTGGGGGGCCCACCACCCAAACGGGAGGGCCCCACCGCTTCCACTTTCTTCTAATTGTTTTCTTTCGCGGGGAGTTAGGCGTGTAACGCAATTCCACGAGTCGGGAGCGGGCCCCGCGCCGGGCGGGAGAGTCAAGAAAGCAACCAATGGGAGGAGAGCCCGGTGTCGCTCGAGCAGCTCCCCCCCACGCCTCTTTTTTTTTTTGTCCGAAAAACCAGCGGATAATCGAGAAAACACGCGCTTGTCGTTGTCGGCAAATAGGGTCGGAGGGACACGTGTCGTGTTCGTGTGGCACGTGAGAAAGGGGGGACTGAGACTGACTTTACTCACCAACAAGTCCCGTCTAACTTGCGGGGAGCCCCCTGGGTCGGGTCGGGGTCCGCCTCTGTCTGAAAATGACGGTTTAGTCCCCCCCCTTCACATCTGGAGATTTTTCTTTCGAGTTTTACATCCCGTCGAGTTTGTTTTATTTGTAAGTGCTTTGAGCTTAGATATAATCTAGGTCTGAAAAATACTCGAGCATTATAAGTAATTGTAACTTTGATTCTCTGATTATATTGAATTATTTATGATTGACTTTTCTCATAAATTTGGATACCAACATTTAAACCGAACCATGAAAATCTTTAGAGAGTCCTTTATTATTCCTTGTTTATTTCTCTAATATTGTTTACATTGACTTATTTGCAAGATCCTATTACATTTTCGTGTTAATATTATAGAATTTGTTATTAGATTTTCTGGATTATGATTTGGGACATTTTCTTATCTAATTAATATATAGAAATTCCGTGATTGCAAGCGAAAGTAGAAATTGAGAATTTAATGGGAGGAACAACTTTGGGTTACTGAGGAGAGTTTGACCAAGATCGAAACTTAGACTTCTCTAATTGCTTTTCTGCCACATCCATACAGGAGAAAAGAAGGCCCCTTTTCTGTATAGAGGGCCACGCCGTGAAAGAAAACATAGGAAGACCGCACGAAGTTCTTGCGCTTTCGGCCATACGAGAGGAGTGCCTAGACACGATTTGTGTGGCCTGAGTTTTACATCCAGTTAAGTTTATTTTATTTATAAATGTTTTGAACTTGGGTGTAATTTAGGAATGAAAAATACTCAAATATTGTGAACAATTGTAACTCTGATTCTTTGATTGTAATGGACTATTTATGATTAGCTCTATCGTGAATATAGGTATCGACTTTGAGACCAAACTACGTGCATATCTAAGGTCATTTATTATTGCTTGTTTATTTTTCTAGTGCTTTTCGCATTGACTTATTTACAAGATACAATTAGATTCCCGGGTTAATATTACAACAAACATAATGAAAGTCACCACTTCATTTCCTATGTAAGAAAAAGAAAAACGAAGACTAAATAAATGAAAATCATCCTCTCGTAGCCGGCACATTGATTAAAACTTTATCTTATGTTAGAGCGGCATACTCATCAACAATTTAAGAACATATTCTACATCAAATAAAGAAACTTGTTTTGATAAGACAATCTGAATAACACTGTGGTATGTGATCTTAAGTGAGAATAAGTCCATATTCATACCTATTAGATATTTTGGTCCATATTTAAGCCACAAGTTTTCCCAAAGTTCTGCTATCGACCAGTAGTTGTCGATAATATTATCCACTGTTTTTGTCGGCCATTTGGCTTGTTGAACGGCCAACTTTATCAAAACTTTCTAGAAAACAAAGAAACTTGTGTCAATAAGCCAATCGAAACAACCCCATGATGTACGGTCTTCAGGAAAAGAAAGTCCATGTGTTCACGCCCATGAGATGTCTTGATCCATCCATAAGCACCATCATTTTCCAAAAATTAATATTTAACTTTTGTTGACCCTGACCTAAAAAAGTCATGCACCTCTGTCCTGAGTGTCCTCTAGTATAAGAATATATCAACGAGAAGATCGAACAGCGAACAAACTCGTTCCTGATTGTCGAACTCCATCATCTAATGGCTTCTCACCGTGTGTTTTTGAGCTTCAGAGGCGAAGACGTTCGGAACAACTTCCTCAGTCATCTCTACGACGCTCTTAACCGAAAAGGAATCTTCACTTATGTTGATAGTGAGGAGCTCAGAAAAGGAGAGCAAATAGCGCCGGCACTTATGAAGGCGATCGAGGAATCGCAGATCGCAATCATCATTTTCTCTGAGGGTTACGCTTTCTCACGGTGGTGTTTGGAAGAGGTGGCGAAAATCATGAACTGCAAGGAAGAAAGAGACCTCAAAGTCTTTCCAATATTTTACAAAGTGGAACCCAAAGAAGTGAGAACACCAAGAGACAAATACAAAAAAGCTATGCTTGAGCACGAGTCCAAGATCGGGAAGGATTCGGAGGAAGTGAAGAGATGGAAGAAAGCTCTTCTTGATGCTGCTAGCTTGTCCGGGTGGCATTTGAAAGATGGGTAAGTGTAGTGGAGTCCATATTTTGTGTAAGAAGATAATTATTACAAGTAACTTTAGAGATTGTTTTTTAAAATAAATGAATTAATCTACACACATGATTGTAAGTGTCCATATAGATACTTCATCTCGAGATTCCTGAAATCTTAAATGGATTTAGTTAAAGTTAGAAATTTCATGTAAGAGTTGGTAAATTTGAGACTTAGTTAAGAAAGAAAAATAAAATTTGGCAAAAGAGAAGAATAGGTGATAAATTAAAGAAAAATAAGCTTGGCAATCCAAAATTGGTTAGTGACATAATGCAAAAAAAGTTGATAAGTCAATCTAATTAAGATTGAAAATCTCTAAAGTTAGTAATTCGATTCGGTGGGAATATATTTTGTTTTGGCTGTGGTTATGTGAAAATGTGATACACTGCTTTGGTCATTGTTGGCTAGTAATTGCTTGCTATTTGCTTATTCAGATTGCTAAAATGATGCCACAACTTCTTTTTCATTTTTTTTTTTCAGAAATGAGTCAGAGTTTATTCAAAGAATTGTGATGGAAATCTCCACTCACGTAAACCGAGCACCTTTGCATGTTGCTAAGTATCCGGTGAGGATAGATTCCCAAGTTGTTAAGTTGGAATCGATGTTAAACCTTCAGTCTGATGACGATGTTCTCATGGTGGGATTGTGGGGAAAAGGAGGCATAGGAAAGACGACTTTAGCCAAAGCCGTTTATAATAGAATTTTCAAGCAATTTGAGAGTTCATGTTTTCTACCGAATGTTCGAGAAGCTTCAAAAAACTGCAAAGATTTAGTTACTTTGCAAGAAAACTTGCTATTTGAGGTGTTAGCACTAGAAGAAAGATTAGTAGTGTCCAGTGTTGATAGAGGTATTAATCAAATACAAGAGAGATTTTGTCGCAAAAAAGTTCTCCTTATCTTTGATGATGTGGATGACTTGCGCCAGTTAAATGCTTTAGCAGGAGAATGCAAGTGGTTTGGTAATGGAAGCAGGATCATCGTCACTACATTGCCTGTTTCTTTAAGGGGCGCGAAACTAAGTATGTAGAGAACGTTCTTGAAAGTTGTGATTTTAAGGTAGTAATAGGATTATCAATTCTCACCGAGAGGTCCTTAATAAGAATTCAGTCCAAAAATATAGAAATGCATGACTTGATTCAATTGATGGGTATGGATATTGTGAACCAAGAAAGCGATGATCCCGGGAGACGCAGCAGGCTATGGTTGTGTGATGACGTTGTTGAAGTTGTGTCTAGTGACATGGTAAGACTTGCAAATACGATCAAAATTATGCTCCTTACAGTTTTTACTCTAGCCATTGAACATGCGTAACCTAAATAGTCTTGTATACAGGAAAATCATGTGGTAAGAGCCGTTGTGTTGGAGCCACCCGAGCCGACAGAAATATTTATCGGTCCCAATACTTTTACAAAAATGAGAAGATTGAGATTGCTAATTTTGCGTAATGTGCATAGTTCTTTCCAAGGTCCTCCTTATCTTCATAATAAGCTGAGATGGTTTGAATGGGATGGATGTGCTCCCAGAATTCCAGAATTTTCCTCCGGCCGAAAGAGATTAGTGGGATTTAATATGAGCAATTGTAGTATCACAATGCTGCCGGATCAATTTAAGGTGAGCATTTACCTATATCGACCCTTTTGAATTCAATATATTAAATTTGTATTTTCGTCCGAATGTTTTTCAAAGTTGGTTCATTGTCTTTGAAGAACTTCAATAAATTTGAAATTTTGTTGATTTTCGGGAAATTTCATTGTGACAAAACATATATTCTTGACCTTCATCTATTATATATGGTTAGCGCTGAAATCCGACGAAGTGTTCACTCGTGTGCTTAATATTTGACACTTCATTTTGCTTCTATAATTGTCACATGGCCTAACACAAGGCATCGTTATGATACGTGACTCACATCGTCACTCGCATGTGGCGTTTTACTACGCTTCTATGATTTTCACATGGCATAACACGTGGCATGGTTGGTTTTGTCTCATGGTCCACATACGCATACTCGCCACGTGACACTTCACTTGGACTTTCGGATTGCCACATGCATGACGCGTAGCACAATTTTATCCCAAACTAATTTTCGTATACTAATAGAGGGTAAATTTGGGTGAGGAGTACCGGCTTGGGATTTTCTTTTAGATGAAAATCAGTTTAGATTAAATATGTCATAATCTTGTCAACTTAGGTTTTTTGTAAGATGAAAATTAGTAAGGGGTAATTGTGCATGCTGATTTGGGATTTTTAATGATACTCACTCTAATTTTTTAATAATGGCTGACCCAATTTTATTCGTGAACTTTTTAATATTGTGTGTCTATATATTATCCAATTCTTTCAAATAATATCTAAAATGCAAAATTTGCTAGTATATATATGTATATATATAAATACATATGTATGTACAATTATTGGTAAAGTTTCTATGTGTTTAGTAACTTTGAATGAAAAGTTAAATAATAGGTCAAGAAATGTACTCAGAAATAAACTATGATATTATTAATGATCAATATTACGTATTATAATTTCTTGAAAAGATCATTAAGGGGAATCACACGGTTCAAATGTAACGAAGCAACATCATCATACGAACACCCATTTTTTAACTTTCAGAATGTTTACCAAAGCTGGTTTCCTTGATTTTGCAGGACTTCCAATTTTTGAAGCACGTTAATTTCAGTCATTGCGAGTCGCTGGTTTGCCTGCCCAACTTCCGGTGTACTCCAAATCTCGTGGAATTAAATATCAGTGATTGCAAAGACTTGGTAGAAGCCCACCCGTCCATCGCAGATCATGACAAGTTGCAGGTTTTGAATTTAAGGGAGTGCCCTGAACTCAGTGTTTTTCCAGATGCACTCAAGTCAAAAAATCTGCGAGAGCTCAATATTGAAAAATGCAAAAAAGTTGCAAGGTTCCCTGATATTCCACATAGACTCGAACGCCTGGAAAGTCTTCGGTTAAGAGGAACCTCTATTAAAGAACTTCCTGCATCAATAGAAAATCTTGTCTCATTGAAGGGAATATATATAAAAAAGTGCAAGAGGCTGGAACGTCTTTCATCTTCGATTTATAAGTTACAAAAACCTTGAAAACCTGCAAGTTACCTATTGCAAAAGTTTAGTTGGGTTTCCAATGTACGAGGATTCAGCTGATCCATGCATGAAGACTGGACTTTCAAGTTTACATTGGTTAGACCTTACGGGGTGTAATCTGTTCGAAGTTGACTTTCTTGAGGATCTTTCTTGCTTTCCCGTCTTGCGTGAATTGTTTTTGACGGAGAACAATATTACCATGCTTCCTACATCCATCTGTGCCCGTGGTGGTTTGTCTCTATTGAGAATTGAAAACAACCATCAATTACAAGAGTTTCCCGAGCTTCCCCCATTTTTGAATTATCTATATGCGGAAAATTGCAAATCTCTACAAGGAAATGAAGATTTAACCTTAATTGATCATTTTATCCGCAGAGATTTAGCAAATCCGGTTTACTCAGCTGGCCGGGTTAGTTTCTCTCTCTCTCTCTCTCTCTCTCTCTCTCTCACACACACACACACACACACACACACACACACACACACGAAAACACATCCATATCGGCGTGGAGTATATGTTGGGTCCACCGTGTGCTTGCATATTATAATGGTAGAAAATGGTTAGAACTGAATTGATAAAGTTAAAAAGTTTAGGACCCTATTAATAATAGGGCAATATGTTCACGACTTTTTTGACAATTTTTCCTAGCTCTGCATGCATATGCATATCCATATACATATAATGTAACCTAGGTGGCTCCCGTACTTTTGTGGAATGTTTTCTGTCGCATAAGACTCGTGCATTAATGCAAGCAAACATCAATGGATGTTATCATTTGGGAACTAATATTGACTTGGATACTTACTACCAGTCTATCTATGCGACAGAAATGGTCTTGTTGCGGAAGTCTTCTCCCCGGAGGAGAGATGCCACAGTGGATCCTTCCTCATGAAGAGCGCTCCGTATCTTTTATGGCTTCGAAGGACATATACGACAAGATTCTTGGAATAGTTCTATGTTTCGTTTTTCGTCCTGATGAACAGGGAACAAAACCCGAGTTTCGGATTTCTGCAGATTTTAATGGTGAAACGCGGAAAGCCGATGGAGGAGTGTGTTCCCATTCGTTGGATTCGGAGCATGTCTTACTTCTGTATTTCAGACCAACTAAGCTGTGGGGAGCAGTCGATTTTTGTGAAATTGATGGAAATTATGCAGAGTTTAGGGTTACAATATCAGGTGGAAATATGACAAAGTTGGGATCCCGAATAATATGCAAGCATCTAGGGGATGATGCTGAGCTTCGAGACAATCAGCTGATTGATCTAGCTTTATTCTACGAGGTTGATTGTGAATCAACAGATTCTGACTTGCGAGATTGTGAAATGGCCGCCGAGAAACACAGTCAAATAATATCGAAGAGATCCCCCCTCGAGGCTTGCGAACTAGGACTACGTGGACTTCTAATAGAAGCAATTCCTAGGTCAGTAAAATTCAGCTGATCTTGATTCCAATTCCTTCTTTTTTCCTGTCCTCCCTGTTTTCTTCTCTTTATCTCTTTTCTTTATTTCTCTCTCTCCACTGTCTTTCTTTAGATATTGCCCCCAAGTATATAACTTTATTTTTCATTCTTTATTTTTAAATCCTCGTCTCCGCCGTAGGCGAACTTTGAACTCCACCGACTCTAGTTTCAGCATCGCGACTGCTCATCTTCCATCAGATGCTGCCGATCTCCGACGAATGTAATGAACAGAAGAAGGTCCGTCTTCCTAAAACAGTCTTCCTAGCGAGCCAATGGTGACCGACTACAACTGCTGACTGAAACCATGGAAATTGATGACGGGCTTTGGGTGAAGGATACTCTCCTTTGTGGTTCTGGGCATCATGCGGCTTGCTGTACATCAGGTAACGCCTGGCACATCCGAATTGTATTAGTTGATGTAATGCTCAAGATGGATTTTGAAATTCGATTCGTACGGTGTTATGACTGCGCGGAAACTTGAAAAATGTATCGCTGCATTTGTTCGAGGGACTTTGACTAAGTGTTTCTTTCGTAAGTTGTCTGTGGATGCTTGGTAGTGAACTCATTGGTAATGACTTTACAAGCCGAAAAGTCGGCAGCCATTGCTAGAAGTGGCAATTTATTGAGAGAAGTCGGTGAATTCTATGTTCAAAGGACAAACAAGGGAGGGAGAGTGAAACAAAATGGGGAGGGGGTGTACATGGGTTGGTTCAGTCCCCTTCTCAGGCGAAAAACTGAGCCAATCCGCGTGGTATAGATCGGGAACTCCCTTATGCGAAACCACGAATTGCAGCGGACAACCAGCCGGCAAAACCATAGGGGAGTGAAGAAGCGAGACGGCAAGCCACCAGGAAAGGTTGTTTGACAGTCGAGTGCTTTTACCACTTTTCGGATTTGGCAACTAGGGATAATTGAAAACCAAATTTACTCTGAGCTAGAGAGTAATATGAACATCTGTTATGCCCATGGATAACTGGTTAAGTGGTTTTTTTATTTTCGCCCTGTAGACTGTGGATATGAAAACGAAAAGAATCACCCGACATACACGGAGTTTTCTTAAGTTATTCAGTGGAATAGAGACAAAAGCGCAAGAAGCTGATTGTCGATTCTGATTTCTGACGCCTTTGCAACATTTTAGGGTTCTCTTTTAATCCTTATGTGCCATAGCCTTTATGAAGGAAAATGCCAAGAAGCTTAACTCCTGGAAGCTTCTTGGATGTTTGAGTGAAACCTATTTAATGAAAAATAAGCTTCTGAGGTACCAATGATAGGACACACTGAAATGAGCACATGTAGTTTCTCAAATTAGTTGCTGTTTTTGCTTTAGTGTGGTTAGAGCCATATCGGTTTAACGGTTAAGTAAGATTTGCATCCGAATTACATGACGAGTATGTTGTAATACTGATTTTTCAGAAGTTTGTGACCAAGTATATTATACAGGACCAGCAGGATCCCGATTATATAGCCGTGAGACATGCATTCATCCCATTAGTAGCTGCATACCGATACCGAATATTTCTACTGGTGGACACTTGATGAAGATTTCCGCTTGAATTGCTTGAGAATTTCTGACTCTTATAGTCATATTTTTTTTTCTCCTAAGGAGTAACAAAACCTATATGCTATTCTTACATAAGGCAAAGCTTGCTTTGGACAATCTTGAAGTTCCAGTTGGGTAGAAAACAGATCTTCGGTAACCACGTGCATTTCAGAACAAATCGGTCTTAATTAGTGAATGATTTCAGATTGTACCACCGAGCAGCTGTGAGATTGTTGAGAATGGGCATGTCATTGTGGCGGAAGAAACCGGACTAATGACACACGAAATGTATGGTTTATCATTGCTTCTCCACACCCTTGTATAAATTTGGCCAACAAGACTTTGTTGTTGCTCCGAATTGATACCCTCGAATTATCCACCCGTAGTTATTGTTGATCATTTTATGTCTCCCATGATTATTCCTTTAATAGATGGTAAAAGAATTATCACAACAAATCTGTTAATAAGTGGAAGTTTCCATGCATTATTAGGCTGTAAATGGATTAACACTAGCAATAATGTGGCTTTATTATGCACAGTGTTTTACGAATTTCATCTACCATTGTGCTATTATGGTCTTTATCAGCTTTCGTGAAGTTCCTAACATTGTTTCCTTAGGCCATATGTTAGCTAGACTTTGGTATACTTATTTTGGTACAAAAATGAATTGTGAGCATTGTATTGCCTTTTGGAGCACATCCGGAGCAGAAATCCACTTTCAGAAGTGTTACGATGCGCACCCTTAAGATGTAAAAACCTGCTTCTTGGGCACATTTTTTTCACAAAATGGCCACATCTACACAAATAGTTTAAGCCTGGTTTCTGGTAGAGGTAGTCTCTTATCCGATAGTCCATTCCTGTTATGAATTGGCGGACAGTAATAAATAGTTGGTGTGAAAAAATATTTGGCCCTATCAGTATCTTGTGGAGCATAATGGAAAACACAAAGGCACCTTGCTCTAGGGTTAAGAACAAAATATTGTTAGAAAAGGTGGAGGCGTCCAACCAATGAGGAGCCTTTTTTTCATGTGAGATTCTCAGCAACTTCAATCGAGCAAAACTTGTTGATATCATGTAGTGTATGCCTTGATCAATCTTTTATATACTTGTCGGAGAAAACATTTCTCAGCAAATGCATTTCCTATTAAAGATGAAACTACACTAAGAGCAAATTTCTCTCTGGCAAGGCTCCTCAGTTTGATATGCTGTCTTTATTTTTCTCCTTGCGCTTTCATAGGCAACAAGACGCTCTTGATGTTCTTCTTGAACAGTGGCAGAGGACAGGATTTTCGGCTGCAGGATTTTTGGCTCGTAAAATGTTGGTAAAATATAAAAAAAAAGGGAAAAAAGATGGCGCGAAAAGCAAAGGCCTGGGGGTGCAAAAGGAAAAATGAGGAAAAAAAGGGTTTTTATTTATAGAGCTTCTTTTTGTGAAAATAGGAGTATCCATGTACTGGGACTTGCTTTGGTGTCTCAATACCTTGTCTTAGCATGAAATCGCACGTTTTGCACGTGGCGAGAGAAATAGAAAAGAAAAAGATAATGAAGAAAAAAAGTTGTTCAAAAGTCGATTTTATGTTGAAAAAAATAAGTAAAGTCTTGACTTACTAAATGTCCAAAAAGTTCTAAATGTAAGAGTTCGAAAAGCACTAGCAGTTCAAGAAATCGTGGTGATTCGAAGTGTAATAAATTCATTCCATAGAATTCGAAGCGAAAATACGTGAAGTACAGTACACGAAAGAAAGAAATTCAGCCGGACGAACACCAACGGGTTCCTTTGATAGGTGATTGCAGCACACGAAAACAAGGGTTTCAGCCCGATGAACATCAACGGGGCCTTTTGATAGGCGATTGTGCAACATGCTACGTGATATGTTAGTACCGGTAACAAGACCTTGAAGGGTGCAAAACCGTCCTTTGATTCAACCGCGCGAACCAAATAGAAGGAAAATCTGGAAAAACCGTTTCCATTCGTTTCGATACATGAAAGGCCAGCATGGTTTTGCATGGAAATTAACTCGGATTAGTAGTTCGTTTTGATTTATTCTAAGTGAAGAAAACATATTTTGCGGGAAAAGAAACTTGACATTATGCAGGGAGGGGACGATTTCAACATATTTTGCGGCAAAAGAAGTAGGGGAGGAATGCAATCTATCAGTATCACCAAGTACCCTTCCAGCCGCCTGATATTGCCATAGAAGAAGCACTCGCTTTCTTTGTCCACAAAAACCAGCCGACTTCGGATCCACTTCGACTATCAACAAGAAGCCATATTAATTAGGATGTGCAAACTCTGATCAGAACGAAGGAAAGAAATGCAACAGTTATAACCACCCCGCAGTTATGCAATCGTTCGGATGGGACACCGGACAATTGCAATTCTTAACAGGCTTGCAACCTTGCCCCACAGAACACTTAGAAGGGGAAACCACCTGCTGCAACTGCTGCACAAGTGAAGACGATTTAAAACTTCAACATCTGGTCCTGCCTGGTAGACACAAGTGTATTTAGACCCATCGAGATCAGCAATCAATGTCCTCAAATGGAGTTTCGAACATCCAGTAGTGAAATAGTAACATAGACTATCCCGAAAGTCGTAATAAGACCATGTCCGCTGACCAGTTTAATGGGAGTAGCTATGAGCCCCAATTGTTTTACCTTTCAAGAGTTTATGTAACATGTTGCTTGTGCTTGGACATAATAAGAGTCCTTGTACTTTCTGCCGATACCAACATGGACCCCATTGTGAATCCAGTCCATTCGATGTATCCAAGCATCTCGGCCAATATCAAGAATTCCTAAAATCTGTTGAGAACAAAGCATGCCACAGTAAGAGGAATATTTAATCTATCAGAATACTCCCAGCAATAGTCTTTCAATACTAAGAGATACATCAGATTTTGACCCAAAAATTTTGCAGGTTGCACTTCAAATTAATAGCCTGAGAATCAACCAAGTTAAGAAAGGCTACAACTTAAATTAAACAAGTAAGCTCATCACTAAGAAGTTGCGAGTTCGAATGATGGACATGAATATTTGAACATATTTAAGTTAGCCAGTGTTCAAATACACAGTTCAAAAGACCATGACAAGGTCTAACTTGAGGATATCATCAATGTTATGTGACGAGTTTGATTACCATGGAAACATGGTATGTCTCTCTTTGAAGAAGCTTTTCTTTGTCTTCGAGATGCTGTATTTAAACAAGGCGTGTACTTTTGGAAAATGCAATGTTTGCCTTTACCCCCATAATTATTGGCCGAGTAAAAGGGAATGTTGGCGAATATGTTCTGCAAATTTTGATTTAAAACCAAGAGAATTTCTTATGCAAAACAGATCCCAGTCTCCATCAGGCAGGAAAGGAAATGAGTCATGTTCAACTCGCCAGTTACACAGTCTTAGTCAAAATTCATCTTCTTACAGCAAAAAATAGTGAGAAGATGTTATGAGACAATGCTTATCTTACCGCTCCACCTTTCCATGACACAAAAGTAGGGTGCGTTCTTGATTGCAAAACCTGTTTAAGACAACAACTCGGTTTGCTCAATCCAAAAGTGCACAAATTTAGTCCTATTGGAATTTTCACCTCACATGCATTGTTGGTAAGTCTAGCTTAAGAATACTGCACATCTCGTTAACCTTTATGACGAAATCTTCAAAGCATACGACATGGAATGGTGACAAACTCAAGTCATGAGATACAAATGATATGCCCAGAAAAACCCAAGCCTCTATACCCTTTGAATAAGACGTGTTTTAAGAAATTGGGATAACTACAACTGAGAAGCATAGATAGAATGTAGTCCTTTGTTCCAGCAATAAAAAAATCCACAAATCGACCTATTTAACATGTAAACATCGTGCTAACTTATGCCGCTTATCATGTGGTTGCCAATAATATGAAAATAAGCTGCATGACCAGCTAATCTCCACGACTAGTCCACAACTAAATATAGCAAAGAAGTACTTAACATGACAGCGACAAGGCAACGAAAGAGTGTACTGACCTCGACCGTATCAATTGCTTCATTTGAAGGAATTGCATGCAATACTCTGTAACAACAGAATCAATTAGTAATGAGAACCAATTTAGGCTTCGGAATTTCTATTGAAAATGTTCTTTGGAAAAAAAAAAAAAATACTGGACAATGACACCAGAGTCCATGATGGGCACTGAGACACATTATTATTGACCCAACATTTGGACTTTTAAGTCCTCCAAACAAAAATCCTCCTATTTAAATGGAAGAGACCATAGAAAACTAAAGAAAATACCATTCTCTGTTTTTTCTTCCCTTATTTGGTTTTTTTTTTTTTGGGGGGGGTTTGCGGGGGTTGTGTTGTTCGTGGGTTGGGATGGGATGGGATGTAAATAAACAGGAGCTGACATTGCAAATCGTAAGAGGATGGTTGCTTGACAGGAAGAAAAGTTCAACTGTAGGGCACCAAGGGGGTGCAAAACCATTTTCAAAAAGAGCCCACAAAACTAAAGCCATATACAAAATAGCCATCAAAACCACAAGGGCGCTCAAATACAGGATAAGCAATCAACAGTATAAAAGATATTAACATAGAAGAATAACTTAGGGTTTTGAATATCATGGACTCAAAAGTTCGAAATATACATGTAAATAGCTCATGGTCTATATTAATGCGATCCTTCTCTAAACATTTGCCAGAAAAGAGGCCAATATCTTGATTTAAGGAGGGATTACTCCAGCAGATTTCGGTAAACAAATTCATTGATTTTCTTTCAGCATTCACAAGGCTCTTTACACCCGTTTATAGAGAGTCAAACATGAAATCCTGTCACTGCGCCAGAATACTCACAAAGCCACGATTCTGCAAATGTTTAAAGTATAAGTAAAACTAACCTATCTTCCACAGCAGGAATGAGACCCTCAGTCAGAGCTACTCCGCCAATCTAAATCACGAGATTGAGTCATTTTTCCTAGTCAATATATAGTAATTCAAAGAACATCTCACTGTGTGCACAAGACTCACCAGTTGTATGCTACAGAACAGTTTTCTCTTGAGATCGATACGCCCTGTCAAAGCAATATAAAAGTTATAATTTTCATAAGACATGACATTCTGCAAGCAGAGTTCAAGAAATGGTAAGGACCTACCAGTTGAAAGAATTCTACTTGTGATTGCTTCAGCAAGGCCAACATTCTCTTCCTTCTTAGGTTTTGTTTGAAATATCAGATAGCTGTCCCACATTGGCAATCCAATGTTAAAACCAGGATAGAGACTATCCATCATGTCCGGTCGTCTGGGATAATCAAAATGCCATGTTTCTTCTAGCATATCCTCGTAATCATTAAACCTGGTAAAACAATCACCGCGGTAGAGAAGGTTTATCATGATTAAACTTGGCCTGAACAGTTTTTTGAACATAACAATCTCACTCACCAAGAACGAGGCGGTGGAGGATATACTTCTGGAACCAAAAGCGTCGGATAAAACAAACCCATAGGAGGTACCTAAAGAGGAAAGAACCATTAGTCCATCTCTAAACAGCTAAACATCTCATAAGCAAAGTAATATAGAGATGAGATTTCATTTTGGGAAATATACATTGAGAGCAGTAAGCCTCGTCCTATGAGACGCAGCTGGCATCCCATCCTCATATGACTGAACAACTGCCACAGCATCAACCTCCCCCTCCTGTAAGCACAAAATTTAGTTTTTCTGAAAGAGAGTATGCAACGCATGTTTCTGCACATAGAGCGATACATATATATGGTTCGTAAACTGAATAAATCCCCATTCTCACATGGGGTTTCTACCATTATAACTGGAGCATAGTTGTAAGTTTTTAGTGCTCATGAGCATAAGAATTTTATGAACACTGAATCTTAATTCTCAAATCAGACTCACTTGGATGTAGCAGTAGGATTCTTTCAGTTCATTTAGCATCAACATGTCTATATGCTTGGTCAACATGTCTGCGAACTTGAGGCCAAGTTTGATGATGCCTCTGGGTCCATAAGAGGCATCTGGATAAATCCTGAAACCACATTACTCATCAATATCATAATCATTGATGTTCAAGAAATAGTTTCAAGTCCAATGAAGCAAGAAACTAGACATATGGGATAAATAACAAAAACCTGCGTGCTGAATTAAATTATCTCAAGATAAAAGTATAATTTTTTTTGTCAAAAGCTCTCTATATCTAGAGTGAAGCCCAATAATTATAGCCAGACCTCACATACTACAAGCAAAGAATGTAAGGTGGTGAGGCAAATCAACTTTAAACATTCTGCATATGATGGTAGCTAGGCTAATCCAGATATACTGCAGTAAGCCCAGAACAATGACAAATATTAAGCAGCACCTCTCCACCAAATGGTAATGTCTTCTTAGAGGTAGGTAGAGCCACTCCATCCTGACATTTAAAAAATTCCTTCATTAAATGAGTGGAACATAATATATCATAGTTTTTAAAGTCATCAGTAGATATAAAGTCCAGGCAGAATGCGTAAAAATTTAATTTGTTTCATTTTGTTCAAAGAATATTGGCACCCATGAGGGTCATTTGTTAATGTTAATCAGACATATGAAACGCAGCATTAAAGGTCTAGAAAAAGAGAGTGCCATAGGCACAATACAAACATAAACAGAATTTCTCAGTCATTGTGATTCAGTTTTCATCCATTAATTTGGAGGTGACACTATCATTAACAAAATGAAAGATGGTGGAACAAGAAATTTCTAACAAAGAGGTAAATAAGCATGGAAGCAGGAGCAACAATTTCACTGCTGGTATTGGTGATAACAAGTCAAGAATGATGTTGGAAGTGGAAAATGCACTCTCTTTCATCATAATTACTGGGCAATATGGATTTCACAAATAATTATTCTGGGCACGGGCCACGCACAAACACAAACGAGGATAGCTCATTTTTCTTTTCCTTCGATCTATGAAAGGATGTTATATCTAAGGTCAATCTATGTTGAAATTACTGGTGAATTTGATCTGTATTACCAAAAGGAGGACTTATACTCCAATGGAGGTAAAAAGTAAAAGAACCACAAGTACCTCAATGCATATGACTGATGTCACCTGAGCTCCAATATTTACAATGCATGCAGTTGACAAACCGTTCCCAAAAGCTGCAGCAAGACCTTGCTGAGAAATCAGTTTAGGTCAATATAATATCTATACTCTACTAATGGAGAAAACAGCGGAAATGTATAGGATACCTAATTATTTGTCCAGGACGCTGATCACATCATGAGACTCAATACACAATTTGGAGCATGAAGAGTGCAGAAGAGAAAAAGCAAGCGTTTGGAAAAAGTTAGTGCCATGCAAAGTAAACCAGCTGTAAATAATCTGGTGACGCAGTTAGAAAACATGCACGTCCATAAAAATTATAACAATTTTATGATAGCGGGGAATTGTCATCGGAACAGTGAAACATGCTAAGAGCACATACTATTTATATATTTTTATTTTTATATAATTATTTCTTTTTCCTCAATCGGTCTTGCTTTTATTTTATTTATTTTTGGGTTCATCGACCGCCGACCCCAACTAGTTTGGGATAAAGGTGATGTTGATGTTGATGTTGATGTTGATGTTGATGTTGAATTATCTTTCACAGTTATAAATGGGAATAAATTTCTGCAAGTCATC
Source organism: Rhodamnia argentea (assembly GCF_020921035.1). Lineage (NCBI taxonomy): Eukaryota > Viridiplantae > Streptophyta > Magnoliopsida > Myrtales > Myrtaceae > Rhodamnia > Rhodamnia argentea. The sequence goes on along the minus strand of NC_063150.1, from coordinate 21,368,536 downwards.
GGAAGGCAGAAAGGTTCCCAACCTGGTGTACCACAGCTGAGCTGAATTGCAAGTCCCGCAACACTATAGATAGCACTTCCTTAATTTCTGCTTAAAACCAGAGAAATCAGAAAATTCAATTTGGAATCTGCTAGATTCCCCGGCAAAGAAAAACAGAAAAACAACCAAGAACCCATTCTCTAGATTCTGGATACATGTATTCAATACAAAAAGCTAAACTTACAAGAAAACAACGCAAGCTGGTTGGAAACGCATATAACTAAGGACAAAGAATCCACTGAAGAATCTAGGTAAATACCTCTTCCATCAGCAACATGTCTAAGCTTACAGAATTTCACCCCAATAAATGGGATAATGCAGAACTCTTTAACTACTTAAGCTAAATCACATTCTCAACCCTAATGAACTACTTAACAGAAATTCTTGCATAGCATGGATGATTGAAGGGAGCAGGAGCACTTATAGACTGGAAGTTGATCCGAGAAGGATAGCTCATCCATCATAATCTATTGAGTATAAAGTTCTCTATCTCCTTCTGGCATGGTGGTTCAAGTGTAAAATCACTCATTAAACAGTTATTGCCTGATTCTTTTAAGGCTTGTAGCAAGCCAGCACAATTTTGAGATTTTTGTATACTGGTCACTACAGCACCTGATGGAAATCGAATATCGTTTGGAACGCTTAAGATTGGGAATTGAGATGGTGAGGTATTTCTTCATTCTTCGTTACAATCTTGAGGGTGTGAATCGCAATGAAGATAAGGATCATTTGGTCTTGGTCTATTAGCAGGTATTTTTGATCAAACCATACACTAATCTGTCATTTGAGACAAATTTGAGTGAGGAGGTTGATTTCCCATGAAGGCGGATCTAGTAAAGGAAGTTCCTCCAAAAGTAGCTCTCTTTCCCTATACAAGAAGGCAGTCTTCAATAGCATTTTGACAATCAGTAACATGCAGAATGGCTTTAATTCTGGTGTAGGTGTTTCCTTTGTAAATATGCCCTGGAGATGGTTAAATCACCTACTAAGACACACCCCAAAGACATGACATTTCTGGAACACTGCTTTAGCACTGTTGGTGCTTTCTTGGCTGAGCTTTCTATAGTAAGAACAAGGTTGTTTGGATCGGAATCCTAATTATGAACGATGAAGGTGTCTAAGGGATGGAATCATAATATCAGGTTGTGGATCGTAAGATTCTAAAATTACACCAACAATACAAAAATCTTGAATAGTCGTGCGAATTTAATAATTATGAACATTGTGTGACGATAATCCTCCAAATGGTGCGAATTTACAATTTATATACCTCTTCCACAAGAATAATCTATAATTCTATCAAACAGATATTAGGATTACATCTTTCAAGGTTGAAGTATGTCAAGATTGGACTGATGGGATGAGTGGGATTGCGTCGATCGTATGACTTTTAGCTTACAATCAGAACCATGTAAAGATCCTAGCTAATTCAGGTCCTACTTAACTTTCAAATAAGATCTTACAGTCCGGATCAGATCCTAACAGCCACGGTCAAGAATATGCTCTGGGCATGGATAAGAATGCATGTTAGCAAAAGCAAGGAGAAGAAGAGATTGAGCGATTCCATTCAATTCCTGCAGCAGTATTATTAAAGAGAGAGATATGTTAGTAGCTTATAGGAGAGGCAAATGAGGCATTTACTTCAAAACTTATTCATCGACTTTTGAAGAGGTTTTTATTGAGAATCATTTTAACAGGGGTGGCAATCCTCCATAACTCTTCGACAGTTAGTCTATATTATGCTTTTTTTGCAGATATTTTAGTCTATATTATGCTTTTTTTTGCGGATTTTGTTGCATCTTGCAATATGAATCTGACACACCGCCATCTGAAGAATCATAGAGTGCTTGAAAAAAAAGGTGAGAAGAAGTTGATATAAGATCAAACATATGACTCAACCTTATATCCAAAGTTCTATTTCAGACACAAAAACTGCGCCTGGTATAAACTCCTGACGCAAAAAGACCATTATAATTTACTACTGCTCCATGCGTTAGAGCTTAAGAAAAGGCAAACAATTGCTCAACAAGATGCAACAAAATCCGCAAAAAAGCATTAATCCCAGCAAATTTAAGTTTCTCGTTTTCAACCTAAAGATCGTTACATTACTTGAAGATCTTAAAGGTCCTTTTTTGGAGCTATCTTCAGCTACAGCAATGGTACACTACTTCTCAATCATAGAAAAATAAATCCATTCGTAAAGATAAACCAAAGTAAAATCAGCCAATGAACCGCAAGAAAAAAATGAAGAACAAGCATGGGAAGAAACCATAATACCGATTCTCTATTTATACTCAACCATATATTCATGCATCCACTTACAACACAGAGATCATATGAAATGCATAAGCGGAAAAACCAATAGTAAAATCTTCATGGATACAAGTAAATGAACATAATGAAAGCAAAGCAAATAAGTACCGCGATTGTCAAATGTCTCTGGCAACACAAGAATGGCAGAATACATATTCCTTTCAGATTGGGGTATATTCAATTTCTCCACCAATATCCAGTCCCAGATAGTATGCAAATCCTCATACACCTGTGAAGCAAAATTATAGGGATGAGCAACATCTTACCATATCATTCTTTTTCTACTTCACCATATCCATACTACTATCGTATCACATAGCAAATGCATGCAATACTTTATATTACACGTGTTTTGCTGGATGGTTAGAACTGATTCCGGATGAGGCTACAGATACCAATGAATCTAACTAAGCAATGTACTTAATGTGTACCTCCAAGGAGTGAAAGAGTGGAACTCAGTAATAGACAGCAACTTCTTTCAACGCGTAATATTTAGGGTATCTCACCTGCTGCGCAGGATAGTCTTGCGAAATGTTAAAATGACCTCTTCGAACGGGACGGCGGAAGCAGTAAGGCTCTGTAGGTGATATTTTCAGAGCTTCCTCACCACAAATGAACATTTTGTATTTACGTTCACCTAAGTCCATATCCACTCCCTCATGTTGGTCCAACGAAGTACTAGGCAATTCTTTATCCTCTGAGCTATCTGCAAAGCAAAGGTGCAAGTCATATACAAAAGCACAAACTAAAGACTTTCTGCAGATTCAATATCAGCATGAAAAATAATTATATTGCATTACGCAACTCATCTATGAAAAAACAACCTTGACAATGCACATAGTTTGGCAACAACAAATGCAGGTGACACACAGTTGCATGGTTAAAAAAAAAAAGAATGCTTCCACTTTTCACTCTGTAGGTCATTTAGCAAGCTTCGCTATTTACAAAATGCCAAGACCTTTGCTCTAGCTGAAAGCCAACTCCACATATCCTTGAATAAACAAGACAATAATGAAAGCCAACCCATTACCTTATCAACTCCATACATCCTTAGACAAACCAAGGCACCAATACAGCTAACAGAACAATTTTAGTAGACTGACTACAGGCTAGGAGCATTGAAGCTGGATGCTTCTGCTCAAAAACATTAGCAGCTACAGCAGCTTTTGTACAGGAGGCAGAACTATATAGCATGCTCATTGGAGAAATAATCAGAACAAGCATTTGCGTTAAAATTAGCTTCAGACATGATTGAAGGTTGACGGTCAGACGTTCCAAACATTTGACTGAGTGCACCATCCTAATAGCTATCTACATTTTGGATGACAGCTTCCATTTCACGGTATGTTACTTAACACCCCTGATACTCCAACTTAGAGACAAAACAATCTTATGGAATTTTTAGTTTATATCTACCTCACAGTTTCTCTACTTAGTTCCAAAATGACATAGAGACGATCACTGTTTCGTGGTAGAGTGTCGTTATCCTAGGCATCTAGTATATTGGAAACATGCTCCAGCCCAGACAAAAGCTAAAAATCTTATATTGTTACGAATATCCAATTAACAGAAGTACATACTACATCAAATCTTAGATAAGGGAATATAAGTACTATGTTGCCATTTTTCTTTGCACAGACAAAGCCGTCCATGATCTGACAGCACGGTTTCTGAGTCTATGACATATCAATAAGTAGAAGCAGATAACATAAGTAAGAAGAGAAAGGTAAAAGGTCTGAGCCATAGTGAAGTCAATTAACTCAGAAAAACCATTAGCCAATGAATAGAAAAAAATAGTTATATATAGACCTGTTACCAGAGTCGAACTTTGCTTCTCATACACATCCGTCCAAGAAAAGACTGAATCTTTCCTAACATTCTGTGGATTATAGGCGTCAACACGTCCCATCTGTATAACAGGTAAGTCAGTTTTTCTTTCACTGTGAAAGCAAATTGACAAGGAAATGCCTTGCCTGACACAATCATGGACGAACTCCAATAACAAATATCATGATGCAATTAGAATCTGAAGACTGCAAAATAATACACAAAAAAGGCAGCAAAGGACATTCATATACATGTCCTTACATAGACACATAGACATCCAAGCACTTTGGGTAGACTTCCATTCTTTTTTGGGCGGCGCTGGGTGATTTTATTTTAGTTATGTACTGGGGAGCAGGAACAGAGCTCTGACAGTACTTAAATTTGAGAATATCCTAGATCCAAGGGTGCAACTACACTGCAGTCTCCTCTTGGATAACAATGCATCATAGATTTACATAGAACAAGAGGAGAAATTTCTAAGTTGTCAAGAAAAAGGCATTAAAAATCTTTCAAGTCCTATCCTAACCATCAAAGAAACAAACTTCCTCAGAGGACAATGTGCTAATAAAGACCAAAACAGTTCATAGAATACCGTATGAAGAAAACAGAGTATAAGTTAAGACAATTGCCTTAAAATACTGAAATTTCGAGTAGCCAACTCAAATGACAGAATAAAAAGACAATTGGACCATGAAAACAATGAAGTTCACACAAAAGGCCTCCTCTAAATCTGCCATATCATTTTGAAAATTAAGCAGAAGCGAGCAGCAGCTCAACCAAGAACAGAATCTCCCAAACCTTGCGCTGGAAAGAGCTGCTGTTCGTGACCTCCTCATCCAAGAACGGAATCTTCAGCAACGATGCTATCTGAGGTACACTAATCCACACGTTAATACTGAGAAAAATTCAAAAATTCGAGGCATTCACACGTCACAACTAAATACAAACACCAGAAGTCAACCCACAATGTCATACGCCTTCTCTCGCTCCATGTGTTGCGCGGTCGTAACCTGAGAATTGAGCATCTAAAAACTCCAAAGCAACAACAAACCATCACTTCCACAGTGCCAAAACCAAACACCCGCGAAAAACCAGGCGGAGAAAAAAGAAAGTCATGAAACATGGTCGGACCTGATCTTGCACGTTTCGCTTGGGCACCTGGCTGGTGTACCGGGCGATGCAATGAGGGGCGGTGAAAGGCGCGTCCTGCTGAGCGAGGCCCACTCTGATGTTCGCAGAACCTGGAAAGCAAGGAACGAGCACGTTCAAGCTAGGGTCGAGCGAGGCGCTTACTATTTGATTCGGTTGAAGAGAGAGGTGGGAGTACCAGGGCTGATGACGACCAGATTGGAGCCTCTCTCCGAGATGAGCTGCGAAGGAATCGCCGTCTTCAAATAATCCTGAAGAAGGAATGCGAGAGGTTCAGTGAAGAAGCTCAACAACTCGAGCAGTCATTAGAAGAGAGAGAGAGAGAGCACCATGGCGAAGCGAAACGAGGTCGGAGAGCTTTCTCGTCAGAGTCTCTGTCTCGCTTTTTCTCAATTCAGAGACCTGACATCTGAGACAGAAGATGATGCCCCAAGCGACGACGTTTTGATTACAGACGAACGAGGCTTAAGCATAAAGAGAAACAAAAGATTACTTGGGTGGGTCGGTCCAGCCCAACCCAGAGCAGAGGAGAGAGAGCCGAGGTCATAGATCCAAGGAAAAATTTAAAAAAAGGGGCCGAGTCCCATTTTTTTAAAATAAAAATTTAAAATGAATATTATTTTAAATAATAACCTAAAATATTATCTTTATTTTTAAGAAGGACCGACAAGAATATTTGCATCATTTTCTTATCTGATTTCTTTTTTTTTCCTTTTTCTTTTTTTTTTCTTCTTTGGTCGAGGTTGGCGACCCTTGCCCGGCCTTCGCCGGCCTTGGTGAGACGTCCCTTGCGGCCGTTAAGGGCGATCTCACCTCTAGGCGGGGCGAGGCCAAGAGAGACAATATCAATGGCTTTGTCGCCAAGTTCTCCATGGAAGTGCTTGACAATCTCAAGGGGCGACATTTAGTCAAGAAAGTTAGAAGGAAATCGACAATCACCACCATCGGCAATGAGGACGACGAGCCTCGAGTCTCTCATTGGGTCGTCGCCACGGACCCAAGAGATCACTAGACCCCAGCTGTGGCAATGCTGGGGTCGTGTGACCTCAAAGACGAACATATTTGGAGCGGGGGTGTGATCGTCGTTGAGGGTCGACCAAGGAACCGAAAGAGGCGTTGAAATTTCCCCTTTTCTTTTGGATAGAAATTTTCTCTTCGCTTGTAAGAATTTTACGGAGTCCTCTGGGTTGTATCTTTGGAAGAGACGATGAACACCGCCCAGGAGAGGGTAAAACAGGTGAGGGTATGGGCGAAACAAAGGAAAAAAAAAATAGAAATGAGAAAAAAAGAAAAAGAAAAAGAAAATAAAAAAGAGAAAATCACGACATTTTTTTAAACAAAAAGGGCACTCCATACCCTTGTTTGAACAAGTCCACTTCAGGCCCTTGTTTGAGAAAATGAGAGCACTATAGACCCTTATTTGAAATTTTTTCTAGATCCAATTTTGTAATTTTACTCCAGTTATTTCACCAAAAATATATGAGTTAAAAAAAATTAAAACTAATAACCATTTTTATAGCTTGAAGTAATCAATCACCCAAAAAATTTTCGTTATTGATAATAATTTATGGCTAAATATATTTAAATGATGAATTTTTTTATTAATTTATCTTTGTAAGCGACACGAGTGATCATTTTCAGAATATATATTTGAAATTATTTAAATAAACTCGCCCTTATTTCTTTTCTTTAGGAAGATCATAACACAAGGAATTGAAATCCTTTATCCATGTGGGTATGCATAGATTACACACGTCGACGTGTCTTGGCCAAGGTTCCATTCACGCATTCCATGGCACACGCAACTTGGGCAGCGCACGTCGGCGAGGGCTCTTGATAGCGCGAAAGAGAGGGAGTGGCTCCTGGAGGTGACGTAATGGAGGCATCGGATCTAAGCCGGGGAGGCCATCGGCGGGGGCTCTTGGGAGAGACGAAGAGGGAGTGGCTTTTTTAGGCAACAATTAGGGTGTCAATGGTTCAGTTCATTTAAATTTTATATGCTTGAAGTGAATCAAAACTCGTTTTGAACCAAGCTGAACCGAAAAACTCAATTTGATTTGGTTCAGTTTTCGGTTTGATTTTCTGATTTTTATTTTTATTTTGTTCTTTCTTTTCTTTTGTTTGAGATCTCTAGTGCTTTGTTGTGCGTATGTTGATTCGATTTCTCCAAAGAATGTTAATGATGGTTAAGATGAAAGCGAGCCTTTCCTTTATCGGCCACCGGGAGCCCAACCTCGGTGCTTCGTTCCGTCATTGCCACGGGATTCGCCGGCATCGCATCTCTCCGGCTTGGCCGTCTCCTTCGTCTGGTGCCTCACTTCCACATCTACTGCCAAGGGACTGGATTTGGTCGGAACTCATCCATGGTCGAAGGCGATCTCTTCTTCCACCATTCAACAAAATATCCATGGATTGAAAGTGTAGAGTTTTGTTACGTCACGAGATGTGATCAAAACAGAAAGGATTGGGTAGAAGATGAGAGAGACGCAACAATGAAAAGGGGGAGAGAGAAGCCATCCACTGCTCTCATCTGCCGAGAGAGAGCACAAAGATGAAGAGAGAGAGAGAGAGAGAGAAGAGGAAGGGGAGCCGCCCACGACTCCGATGAGAAGTGAGCAAGGAGAGAGGAGACCGAGATGCACGAAAGGAAGAGAGAGACAAATTAAAATCCGTTATCCGAACTAAACCGATCCGTTAAATTATCTGAATTCTTTGATTATTAATCGAACTGAAAATTGAACTGAACCGAGGATGTATTTGTTTCGCATTTCGAAAATATTTTCGCTATCGATAACATTCTGTGCTCGACTATTTTAGTAAACAATGATAAAATTTTCTATTTGTTTATTTTTGTAAGAGATATAAGTGATTACTTTTTAGAAATTATTTTTCAAATCACTCATTTTTCGTAAAATAAATGCACCCTAAAAATGCACGAACTTTTGGTTCAGTTCAATTCGGGTTTTAGTTTAGTTCTAATACTCCTTGTGACAACGGAGGCGGAGGCAGCTTGAGATGCGGCCGGTGAGGCTCTTGGGAGCGAGAGAGGTAAAGTAACTTGCGAAAAAGAAAAGAGAGTGGCTTCGTTCTTTTTCTTAAAGACGCACAAAAGAGACGAGAGAGAGAGCCGTATAATTGGAGAGAGAAAGAGGGCAATGGTCATAGAGCCATGCTCGATCGTGGAGGGGCCGGCATATACAATATTTTCACGGCGGAGCGAGATCGGAAAGCTTCTTCTCGTCTAATCAATGGGCAAACACATATTGACATACAGTGTCGACTTGTTAAGAAAAATTAATCACCAATTATCGCAATAGCCAATCGGATATCCTCCGTCTCAAAAGGGATAGAACTACATTCGCCAAAGGAGAAAAACAAAAACACCATCAAACACTGCATAATTTATTTATGCTTTTTGCATACATCATTAACAAAGATACAAGTTATTCACTGGGGATTCTCAATAACGGTGGGCTCGACGCTTGAAATCTGATGGGGGTCGCATATTTTCCTGCCCCAACAACGATGTTCCTCCTCCAACATGCAATGATGGAAAGTTGTCCCTTCATCTCTCACTTGGTTCGCAGCAACAAGCGTTCTTGCCCCAATCACTGGACGACAAGTCAAGCCTAAAGCTAGAACAAACATGAAGATCATGCACACCCACTTTCCGCTGAGTTTCTCCATCTTGCTTGTTTTTCCGTGAGCTCTCTCTCTCTCTCTCTCTCTCTCTCTCTCTCTCTCTCTCTCTCTCTCTCTCTCTCTCTCTCTCTCTCTCTCTCTCTCTCCTACTGTCTATCCGTATGCCCCAAATTTTCTATGCCAGGAAGTAATTTTATATTGTTACTCAAGATCTTCGAACTCAAATAGGAAAAAAATCAAAACTTGAAGCAAATGAAAGCGCTGTAGCAAAGCATTAATGGGATTCCATAACTTGGGCATGCAAATAAGCTACTTGTCACAATCGAGAAAAAGATACAAAAAAATAAGCTACTTGCCAAATAAGATATTAGTGATATTATGATATTTACTTGATTCTCCACATCTATTGGGATTACGCATGTCTACGATTGATTACGGTTGCTATTATTACCATAATAGTCATCCCATAGAACCTATAAATAGGTTCATGCATCACTTATTAGTCTATCGAAATAGACACCACAATCAATATTTCTCTTTTCGATATCTTGTAATTCACAACTTAAGAAATGGCCGACCAATTGTGTATAAAACATCAATGATAGAAATGAGCAAGCCGAACCGGACCTAATAGATCGAGTTGGTCCTGTCCTTGAAGGGGCGGTCCGGTCCTCAATCTTAATAAATGGGACCGGTGATTGGGCGGTCCGGTCCCGTTTCCATGGTGGATGGGACCGGATCAGACTACTCGGATTGGACCGCCTGGAATATATAATATATATACAATAAGAAACAAAATTAGAAATTTTTGAAGGATTAGATAACCTAAATTTTCTATCTTTGGCTCGACACTCACTTCTCTCCTCTTGCGTTTCCAATGCGGCTACGCTTGACGCTCGCTCCTCTCGCCTTCGCCTCCCCGCTCGCTCCTTTCACAATACCGCCTCTTGCTTGTTTGCTTTGTCACTCCTCTCGCCTTTTGTCAATATGCGGTTTCTAATCGTGTTTTTGTCTTGACTCAATCCGTGTTTTGTCTTAACTATATTATGCAAACCCATTGTTTTGTTTGCACTTGGATTTAGTTAAATACAAGTATAATCCCACTTTGAACTTGATTCTTTCCAACTCGAGGAGAACGATGCATAAGCATAATCTTGTTTTAGTTGTTTTAAGTGTTTTTCTTCCTAATTTAGTCCATTTCATTATTTTAGGATTATAAATACTCATCTATATATTTTATTAGGTTGGATGGTTGAGATTTGAAGTTATTAGTATAGGTCTAAGAGTTAGATTTCTTTAAATAGCTGGTGTTAGCGATCCCACTGGGAGCGAACTGGGACTAGACCGGCCTGGACCATGCACACCACTAATCAATGAGATTACAGTTCCATGAATACTATCGGTACCGTGGAAGGACCAATAAGTAAATAAACCTTATCAAGAATGCGTGAACATTATAAGATGACTGAAAAATCTATAGATGACAATGAAAACATTTATTATTCTTATAAGTTTTTTAGGCCCTATTTCCCGACATAACGATATTCGAATCAATCAAAGTTTAAAACTAGGGAGATATCGGCAGTCAAAGAGCAAGTCAATTTTTTTCTTAACAAACATGGCAAAAAGACGAATTAGGAATAAGATTATTTCAATTCGGAAAGAGAAAATTTTTGCATAGGATTAATTGGATTTTGCTTGAAAAGGTCCTTTATGAACCGTTTTCCCTTTTAATTTCTCCTTTTTCCTTGGATTTACTAGTAAAATAATATTGAATTACTCAAAGAACTGATAACGGAGATAGGAACCGATGTTATTGGACGACGTTTTCCCTTTAATTGCTGACCATTGAGGTTGCAATTAGGAAACACCGACACTCTCCACACAGTTTCTAAGTAACCAATGGTACTAGATGAACAAGTCGGTTATTTAGACATTGTGCAAAGCACGGGTCCATCTAGTAGGAAGCCGAAGCTTTTCCTTTTCGTTAGCTGAAATTGACCAGGTGTCTACCTTCACCCGTTGAAGCCCTTAAGTTCCCTCTAAATGTTTTTCTTCCCTAAAGAGAGGGAAGATGAAGAGAACCTATGGAGAGATCCTTCCACCATATCGAAGAGTTCCTTCCCCTATCTCCTCTTGAGTCTTGTCCAAAACTATTTTCCCCTTTAATCTCTCCTTTTTCCTCATATTTACTAGTAAAAAAATATTGAATTAGTCCGAGCATTAACAGCAGAGATAGGAGCCGATGCCACGGACGACGACATTTTCCCCTTTAATTGTCGACCAACGAGGTTTCAACTAGGAAGTACTGATACTTTTCGGGGGCTTTCGTGTTGTGTCTTGTTGTGCCGTGCCCGACACTCTTCGACATATGACTAGCACGTGGTGAGTGCTCTAGAAATGCTAGTAACATGCAAGTCCACCATCTCGATGTACTATTTCGACATGCACAAGTTAATTTTAAGCATTTTCAATAAATTAGAATATGAATTTATCAAATTTGTATATACTTAAGTCATATACTTAGTTACCACAAAATTAATATACCCAATCAGCAAAAAAAAAAAAAAACTAATCGTGCATCCCTACAGAAGAAGAAGTAGCAGTAGCGAATGCGCACCGCTAATATTTTAATATACGCATGATAATTTATCACATATATATAAAAATATATTTAATATACAACATGTCTCAACATGTTGAAATTCTCTATTTTTTGAGAAATGATGTGTTTGTGTTTTGTGTCGTGTCGTATCGCGTGTCCGTGTCGATGCTAGTTAGGGTTTCAACACAAGAGAAACAAAAAATTATTTTGGTTAGTCTAGTGATTCCAGTCCAACCCGGAGGCACTAAGAACCAAGGTCTTTATCCAATTTTTTGATTTGAGGCTCCATTTCACGAAAAAAAGAGAGTATACAAATACTTTCCTAAAAGTTATTTCTAATATTTCTTGTAAAAATAAGCGAACGAAAAATATTTTCATCGTCCATGAACATATTTAGACATAAATTATTGGTGATAATCAAAATAGTTTCTATTGATTAACTACTTTAAAGGATATAAGAGATTATTTTTCAAAAAATATTTTATAAAACATTCATTTTTTACGAAATAAACGAATTAATGGTCTCTCCATTTATTTCGTAGAAAATAAATGATTGCAAAATATTTTCTTAAAACTAATTGATTGTATCACCCGAAATAATCTATCAATAAAAAACATTTTCGTTATTGACAATAATTATGACTAAATATTTTCCTAAATAACTTAAATCATTTTTAGCTATTAATCTTTGTAAGCGATACAATCGATCATTTTTAAATAATTATTTTCAAATCATAATATTTTTCGCAAGACAAATTTACACTTGACTTTTCTTTAAGAATGTCAAAACACAAAAATGCGGTATCCTTTATTAATCTTCATGCGTATGTGTGAATCACACGGCCCGACGTGTACCGGTTAGTTTCCATTCATGCATAGGGAAGGCGGATGCAACTTGGCGACGAATGTGATTTGAACACTGAATTTACCAGCAATAAAATTAGATACTTAACAATTAATTTTGAGTTGTTATGAGTACTAAACTACTAGTTGAACTCCGGTTCTTTGCACGAGCTTATACATAGTTTTGTTTATAATTTAGTTGGAATTTTGGAAAAAGTATACAAGTTTAACAAAACTCTATATTTATGATATTGACAAACGAAAATATATTGAAAATTTGTAAGTAATGCATCTCTAAGTAGCTTCAAACATGTTAGTGTACATATTCGGTGTTTTGTGTAAACTACATAATAGGAGCATTGCAACATTGTGATGATTTTAATCTAATTTTTCGGTTGGATTTTTCATGAAGATTTTGTATTTATTTCGAAGTCATGATATCCAAAATGGGGCTGCTCGGGAGAGTTGGCTAATCTAAATACTAATTGTATCATTGTGTTTCTAGTACTTTTCTCAACGGTAAAATATGTGTACATGATTTTTTTTTTAATTTGGATTATTAGTTATTAATTCATGAGTTACTCTGGGTTTTGGGTGGAAAAAGAACTCCCAAGTAAGTAATGAATGAAATAAATTTGGATTTTCTCTCGTGAGAAAATTCGTTTATTACTTATGGTTTTCAATAGATTTATTTAAATAACTAATCGATCTCTTTTTGTACTTGATCATGCTTCATCATATTAAATACAATGTTTAATAGTTAAGCAAACATCTATGAGCTCTCTACATGTCCTATAGTTCCATTTCATGTTTGTTTGTATAAAAATGAGGATGCACAAGATTTAGACACGTGACGTAATCGTTGAAGTTTATTCAACCAATTATCACACAATAACCCCCCTTGAAGCACGTTCTTGTGAATATTGCGCAAGTGAGGTTTCTTCCGGGTCCAGGTGATCGACCATGCACGAGAGCCTCTTGGAGGAAGCGATCAACGGGTCGCGCAGATTATTCGAGAGGGAGATGGAGGCCAAAAGAGAATTTTTTTACACTATAGATCTTACGAAATTTTCACATACAAGCGCAACATGGGTCATTTCAATCCAGCCGCTGGCGATTGAAGGGACAACATATTCTGCATTCATCAGAGCGAAAAGATATTAAAATACTATTAATAATTACTCCCGTCGGTGCCGGCCTCACCCCGTAGGACAGCTATAGTCCATGTCGGCGATTTCCGATCAAAATTCACGGGGATGGATTTAATTAGAACAAATGCTAAAGGTTTATGACTCAATTGTCAAAAAAAAAAAAAAGTTAAAGACCGAAAGGTACAATTACAATAGGTTTAGAACTTGTTTTGATAATTCTCCCATAGAGTAGGTATTGACCACTCGTTGAATGAAAGTGCCCAATTCTTTGTTCGGTTAGGTGAGACAATTGCTATCACCGAATGTGTACAAAGTTTATCGTTTAAATTATATCTACTCGTCATAGCGCTTATAATCTTGCAACTAGTCGCTATTAATGAGACAAATCAGTAAGATAATCCTCAATGATTGATCCTTTTCACCGACGGGAACCTCGGAGGTTTTTCGTTCGGGTCTTTTTGGGTAGAAAAAAGGATGTTCCCTCGACGATTGACTTTATTCGCATTCTTGCGGTAGTAGTACCAAACTTTTGCACCCGAGTTGATACAAAATACGAGTACCCTTGTTGTATTCTCTAGGAATCCGTCCGACCATACTTTGAAGGCAGCTCTAGTTCAATTCTCTCATGCATCGCAATATCTGCAGACGAGAAATGCTAATAGAGTACTCAAAGCATGTGATGAGACCGGGCTATCATCCGTTTGAGCTCTCATCGGAAGGGCTAAGACTCCACCCAAATCACTTGAAGGAGATGGAGTGTGCAAAGGGACACTCGATCATGTGCCACTACCATCCGCCATGCCCCCGACCTAAGTTGACCCTGGATGTGACAAAGCATTCAGACACCGACTTCCTCACAATTCTCCTCCAAGATCAAATTGGAGGACTTCAAGTGCTTCATGAGGACCGGTGGATCGACGTTCCTCCAATACCCGGAGCACTAGCGATAATCGGGAGAGATCTTTTGCGGGTAAGTAGCTTCGGCCAAAGATCGTCATCCATTTCCGAGATTCTCTTAAACTGTATTTTGATTGGTCCACACACTGCGATCCTCTTCTCGCCTATGTTCTTGTACTCTCTCATATCCTAAGCTAGTTGAAGAGCTCTTCAGAATTCGGGAAGTAAATTAACATGGCATCTTCCCTATAGCAATATGACATTACGCCTTCCCAATCTGTACTTTTCTTTGGTAAGAAAAATCCGTGTTTGTCATGCCCAAAAGGCTTGTGCATCAAGTATCCTACTGAGCTATTTGACTCATCTAAACTTGATTCTACCTTTACTAGATCCTCCTAGCCTCACATTGACGGGTTCAAAATTGTCTAAATGAAACAGATGCATGTTGAAAACAATGTTTTTCATGGGAGTGGTCAATGTGGATTTTGGATATTCTGCAGTTTTGGTATCTTTTTTTTTTTTTTTTGGTCCGAGCAGTTTTGGTATCTATGAACATTGAGATTGCAATCATACTAGTAAGTAGAAACTGTGTTCATTCATTTCTTACCTAAGAACCGAAGGACCGAGAACGTTTCACTAATTGTTGCATTCACAGCTCACAACAAAAAACCGGTTTAAGAGTGTCGAGCACCGAATCATGGCAAACAAGAGAGGCCGAGAGTGTCGATGACGTGCTTCTTGGGTGACACTCCACGGCCGTATGGAACCATCAAGGAATTAACATCGGCAGACAACCTATCAATCTGCAAGGAGACTACGCTTCCAAACTATACTACCTATTACGTTTCCAAAGGCCTAGATGGAGCTTCTGCACTTCCCGATTTCAAGGCGTAGACCGAGTAAATTTATAAAGGTGGTCTTATTGATATATGTATTTGAAGATAAAAGTAAACCCATCTGTTCATCTATGTAAAACTACCACGAAACAGGATTGCCTTTTTTTTCTGCTCGGTCACTGACACTTATATTGCTCCATTTGACAAAAGCAACACAACTCTCAAAAACAAAGATCATTCTCTAGACAAAAGCAAAACCAAAAGAGAGCACGAAATAGAGGGAGAGGAAGATCAACACATATCGATCTAAGATCGAAAGAAATAAGTTGTCAATAGATGAAACTGTGCCGAATACTACGTATGACAATCACAACACTAATCCACTACGAGAAAAATTGCGCTTTCGGGAACATTTCCGTTTGGTTCGGCTTCGAATTCCACTTTGTGCGGCTATCATAAAGAGTGGAATTCTTGCCGGCCTCCAACTCGCTCAACAACAATAACTAGAATCAACTGCATGGCAAAAATATATGTACTCTTCCCGGATTTTCTATGAAACAGTAGGTTTCCATTAAGAAGGGACATATCCGAAACCCAATTGATCTAATCGAGTCCGGATATTAAGATGATGCAAGTATGGATCCAAGACAACATCAAATCGTCATGTCATTTATCAATGTCAACTCTGTCCTAATAGATTTTCTTTTCCATAAATTGGAAAACTTGTGTACTAGCCGCCTCGTCCCCCAAAGACTCAGCCATTATTAAACATCACTGTCATTTTCTCGGCAAGTGGTAGATCACATGATATGAGTCATATCATGCATTGCGATATCTCGGCTATAAAGAAACTGCTCATATCATGCGTTGCAATGTCTCCATAACATTCAATTCATAATCCAAACTCATCTCCAACAAATTTACATTCACAGTGAAATTGAATTGCAGTTGAGAGAAAGAGAGAGAGAGGAGCAATGCCTACTATCGATTTGGCCTCTGACTCCGCCGAGCATAGCTACGGTAGAGCAAGCGATGACTCAAAAGCCGACGTCAAAGGCCTCGGCCCTCGGTTGACGCCGGGATCAACCAAATCCCCGGAATTTCTTCATCTGACCGCAGGAGACATCCGAAGACAGCTTCGAATCGAACAGCGGCTCAGAGAATCTCGGCGTCCCAATCATCAACCTCGGCCAAATCGACCGCGACCCAACCAAGAGGAGGGAGGGGATCGAGAGGATGCGACGCGCATCGAGATCTTTGGGGTTCTTCCGGGTAGTGAATCCCGGAGTTTCAGCAGCCGTGATGGGGAAGGAGGCGGGATTGAGGAGGTTCCACGAAGATGACGAGGCAAAGAAGGTGCTCCACACGCGCGACATGATGAGGAAGGTTATGTACAGCAGCAATTTCGATCCGAACACGACGTACGTGGTGAACTAGAAACTGGAGAGACGCTTTCTTCTTTCGATAAATATGCACTGCGAATATAGTGAAGAGAAATTAGTTAACGGAAGAAGTAAATAATTGAAAGGAACACATGATAGGTGATAGTCTTTTCACCTACCCGCTATGCTAATAGTTGGATTCATCCACTTCATACTCCCAAAAAATGAAAAGGAATGATTCTCAATTCCTTCAAGTGTGTGAGGTTGCGCATCTCAAATGGCAAATGCTTCAATTTTGGACAGTTAGATAATACAAGCTTTTCGAGCAGAGAGAGATTTCCAATCCATTCCGGCAAACTCGCTCCCCAATATCCACGAATCTCGAGAGATTGCAGAGTCTTGACATGTTGAATCCCCTCAGGTAATTGCACAAAATCCATAGAAGATGAGATCTTAAGAACACGAAGGTTCGTAAGGAATGGCCATTGGGTGTCATGCTGGTCTTCTTCGCACAATAAATCGTGTCCTTCACAAGTATCAACGTGGAGTTCCCGGAGCGAGGAAAGGTGGCGCATGCCACGAGAGAAGCTCCTTATGTTGCATAAGGCGAGGCTCATGAACTCGAGATTATTGGCCGATGGGAGTAGAGTCTCGAGCATTGGGGAATCCACATCCCTACCAATAAGATGTAGACGCTTTAGTTTAGAGAAAGGGGTGAATGTGGATCCCACTGCGGCTTCTGACGGGCAATTTGGATCGGGCTTTATTTCCAACATTTTCGCGTTCCCTATGGTCAAGTGCTCCACCCGGGGGAATGGTGGCACGAAATTCAACCGGGGACAGCACCATATTTCCACGGACCGAAGTATTGGGAAGGATGACCGGTGATGCTTTTGATATGCTCTCGTTAGTTCCCTACTTCCCCACCATCCCTTCGACTTGGCGCATCGCTTTAGTTCCAATCTCTCAAGAGATGGGAAGAAGGTGCGTGCGATCTTAGATTGCCCCACGTCACTTGTCCGTTGAACGAACTCCAAGCCATCCAATTCCCGGAGAATCAACGTCCTTAGGGAAGGGAGTTCACTCAAGGATGGTAGGTGGCTCACCGACACACAACCCCAAATAAGCAAGTATCGAAGGTTGACCAATTTCCTCAAATCTCTTGGAAATGTTTTAAGGCACCTACATCCAATGAGTTTAAGGAACCGCAAATTCACCAAATCCGTGATTGAATCCGGCAAACTCTGAATAGAATCATTTTTATCAATACGAAGATACCTTAAGAGCTTCAACTTCTCAAAGGAGGAAGGAAGGAGAGGAATATTTATATAGCCTAAATGCAACACTCGACAATGTTCACCCCCCGAACAAACTCTGTCGAAGTTGTGTACAGGCCATGGACCTCCCAAGAAGATTAGCGTCCGCAATTTGTGTAGATCAAGCAGAGACATCATTTTCTCTTCAGAAAAAAATTCTGAAGTAAATGACGCATGTCGAATTCCTCTATCATTATGTCCTCCTTTAAAATTAACAACCTTGCATTCACCTCCAGCAACTTTTTGGGCAAGATCGTGCATGAGATCATGCATCTTGAAAGTTAGGACCTTGCCATGGTCGCCTTTAGTTTCAACATCAAGGAATGATCTACACAACAGTTCTGTCAAGTATATGTCAGCGACCTCTTCAGGGGTATCCTTCCCTCTACTTGACTCAATAAAGCCCTGTGCCACCCAAAGATGAATCATCATCTCTTTATGGTAGACATAATCTTTCGGAAACAATGAGCAGTATGCAAAACAATGTTTCAAGCATGACTGGAGATGATCGTAACTGAACTTGAGGACTTTCATTATTCCATCATCTTTCTCATCAATTTCTGGTATTTCTAGAAGTTCACGCCCCTTGTAATGAAGCCATTCATCTTTCTTTTTGCCGTAGAAAAGGCTTCCAATAGTTCTAATGGCAAGGGGAACCCCGGCGCATTTTGTAACTAAATCTCGACCTATCTTCTCCTGTTCCGAGTCAAATGATTCCTCCCCATCTTTAAAATCATTTTTCTTGAATAAGTTCCACGACTCACCTTCAGATAAACCACGTAGAACATAAATATCTGAGTTCGCATCCGTGACCTCTGCAACTCTGTGGCTGCGAGTGGTTACAAGTATCTTGCTTCCCCGTAAGCCACTCTCTAACCAATCTCCAAGCTTCGACCATTTATCCCGATCTTCATTCCACAAGTCGTCCAAAACAAGCAAGTATTTCTTCCTCTCTAGAGTCTCGCGAAGAAGACTTGGCAAGTCTTCATCGTCATGGCCTTGACAGTCGACATTTGCTTTTTTAAGTAGCTCTTTGATAAGGGAATTTACATCAAAGACATCAGATACACACACCCACATCTTAAGCCCAAAATGTTCTTTTACCTCCCCATCGTTGTACAATAGTCGTGCAAGTGCAGTTTTCCCAAGACCACCTTTACCAACGATGGCTACAAATGACACGCTCTTGTTAGAGGAGGAACTCAACAAGAGTTGCTTGATCTTCTTTTTGTCCTCTTCTCTACCGATTATTTTTTCATCAGGCGAGGGATTTTCAGGTTTCTTTCCTCTCCCGATGGCCATTGTTTCCTCACTCTGACGCTCCTCTAAATGGAACTTCCTATCGTTTTCAATCTCATCCAGTGTCTTCCTAAGTTCCTGAATCTTATTGGCCACTCTGAGGCGATGTTCGAGATGATTCGATTTAGAGAAGAAAACGCGTACCGCTTTCGACATCTTGTTGCCGGGAGTGACCTCCCGCCTCAGATCTTCGGTCGCGACATCGTCGAGCAAGTCCTGGACGTCATACAGCACGTCCTTGAGCCTCCCGAGCCAGAGCTTGACCTCGTTGTCGTACCATTGCTTCTTCTCGGCATCCAAAAGTACCGCTTGGATGGTCCGGCAGGTGCGCTCAAGCCTTCGGAGCTCGTCCTTGGCACCGCGGAGCAACTTGATCTGCCGAGAAACGAAGGAGCCTGCAGGCTTCGCAATTTCGGTGGCGAGGCTTTTCAGTATGTAGGTGGCGAGGCAGAAGAGCGCTGCTTCCGCCATTTCCAAAAGGTAAAGGCAGGGGTTAAGGAGTGTTTGAGACAATGGTTTGGTGGTGCCTCCTGATCGACTTCATGCCCGGATATATAGCAAAGGCCAAAGGCATCTCCGTGTTACTTCATGCGCAGTCGCTCCACTAGATGACGACAGAGCAAACGACGCGTGGGGTCCAGAAAAAGGGACTGAAGAAAGAAAGAGGAAAGCCCAAAAGCCTATGGGTAAAGCAGGTTGCCCTGTATGCTTAGAGATAATTTTCTAATTTTTTTTTTCATTTTCATCTGAACATGAAAATAGTATTGAAAAAAGCATTTGATCCCGTGTGGAGAGCAGTTTCCAAACGAAAACCCAAAATTATTTAAGTAATCCTAGAGTCAATGAGCAGAAGGTCATGGCTGATAAAATGCTCTCTAATACGAATATCGATTAGGAATTCCTAGTAGATGCACTTGGTACGACAAGCTATCGGATGATCAGATTGCTATGGGATGATCATATTCCTTTCGATCGCGATCGGATACCGAACTCCAAACGAAGTCTGGTCATGTAACTTTGTTGATTATCCTATTATCAAAATATTTGATAGCTCATTTTTTGTTCAAGCGAGTGATGGCAAGTTCGATGAAAGGACAAGAAAGTTCATATTCCTCGATTATGCACAAAGTGAATGAGAATATGGATATGATGCACAAAACTAAATGCACATGTTGTCGACGGATAAGTTACATCTAACGATCCTCTATTATTTATGGATAGAGGCGATTGCGAACGTGGTTAGTGTTTAGAAGGATTAGATTAGTAGCTAAAGAAAATTATTGGCAATCGATGATGAAGTACTCACTCCTACACTAGAAGGAAATGGATTTTGAAGCTGCAAAGCCAATTTAATTTGTCAGAATTGGAAACGATGGTATCCCGAGAAAAATAAATGGAAATAATCAAATCCTGCTTGGGCTTGGGGCTATGTTACGTTGAACTTCTCGTTGCATTATATGAAAATTAAAGCGGCAACATTTCATTCCTTGTGCATATATTAATGAAAGAAAAAGATTTAATTCCTGACATGTTAAGCAACTTTTCTTTCGTTCTTTGAAAGAGTGAGTACTTTAAATGGCATCAGTAATTGATTTCAACTTTTTTTTTTTAAATAGAGGGAAGGAGCAACCCCCATTTTTGCGTTGTGCTTTTTGGAGAACAAAGTGCTTGTTTTTGTGTGTGTGGGGGGAGGAGGGGGTGTGTGGGTGAAATTCTCGGAAGATGGTCGTGAAGTTTCGCGTCATATACAATTGCAATACGGAACGATGGAAAGCGACTGGACATGAAATGTTGAAGCCACATTTTCAAATTTGCTTTTGGAATCAACGTGCGGAGAAAGCATTATGATCAAAAGCAAAGCAAGTCGCCCCAGTTTGAATAGAAATCACGACACTTTTGTGGTGGCAGTTCAGAGACACGTGTCGATTGGCATACGTTGTAAAGAAAGAAATCATAGTTAGAGCTTAGTTAAGCTTATAAATTCAAATATATCTCATTATCGATCTAAATGAGAGTAAATCTATCTTATTCGATAGATGTAAAGTGGTACACTAAAGCACCTTCAATGGATGACTGAGTGTGGCACTCTCCATGATCGACATTTATCTTCTCGTTCTTTTGAAAAATTTTCATTTTTTTTTCCACTTTAATCGAACTAAAATTTTTCCCATTTATTTTTTGTTTTGGTCGGATTTCCCATTTATTTTAAGAGACGCATAATTCTCTTGTTTTCATATTACGAAAATCTCTTACTCTCGTAACGATCAAGCATACTTCTAGAAATATTATTTCCTGTAATTCACTCCACGTGTCCTTTTCTAGCGTGCATAGCACGGGTCTAAAGACTAGTATAGTAGTGATTTAATTATAGTGGGAACGTAGCTATTACAGCCTTTTCTTTCTTTTTCCCCGTCTGATTTTAGCTACATTAATAATGTCGTGGGCGTGGCCAAAGAGGACATCAACATAAACGTTAGTTGCTGCCTGCTGGTGCATGAATGATAGTAAAGTCAGATCATGTGGGACGACTCCATGCCGCACCAAGACGGAATTGCCACCGGATTACGCGTAAAACGCAACGACTAAGCAAGCGCAGAGGAAGACTTCTTGAAGTGAAAGGGAAAGCCAACGGCTCAACACTTTCCTAACTCAAGGTCAATTAACCAAGTCTATTTTATTACATCAATTCTTTGGGTCCACTGTCATTACTTGTAATTTTGCGTTGGGTAAGGCCACCAGGGACCACAAGACAAGAGGGCAACGACTTCAAGATTTGTTTTAGTCAACTAACTATCATTTTCCTATTGCAAATTTCAAAGGCATCTCTAGATTCCCCATATGAACATATGGAAATATATGAAACGACAACACTAGACGGAGCAGAGGGTGCAAATTCATCTGGTCTTGATGGCCTTGAATATTTTAGATAGAATGAAAGCCACGTCGAAATTAATAACAAAAAACGAAAGACGATCTTCTGCTTGGAAGAGTTGAGAATCGCTGTTTAAGTGGGCGAAATCATGCAGTGAGTTGTTGGGACTTCACTTCAATCAACCTCCACAGGAGTGGCCTATCAATAATGCACATAGCAAGCCCAAAGTTGATGAGATTGGAGGGCGTCTGATTTTCTAGATTAAAGGAGGGTGTACCACTTTTTAACCGAAAACGACATCGTTTTGGGAAAAAAGAATTGAGAATAGTCACCCCTACCTTCATTGCGTCATTTATATGTTTAAATCATAGACTTTTGTTTCATTTGTTTATGTATTAAAACTTGCACAAAAACGCACAAGAGAGATTCCATTTGCTCCGTGAATTTCTAGGTAACACGAAAAATTTCAAGTTTGTACCTATAAAACACATTTACTCCAAATATTAGTACCACAGCTTTCTTTCAAATTTTTTTTTACGATACCAGAAATCTTAAACTTGTATCCGGGTGACAAATTTATCTCAAAATTTAATTTAGATCTAAATATGCACATGCCTATACATTTGGAATTTATGTGTCATATTAATATAAGTTTGAGTAAGTATGTCACATGGATACGGGTTTGAGACATTTTGTGTTAACAACAAAAAAGTTTAGAATAAATGTGTTAAAAGATATGTTATTTAGATTTTTTTTTTATGATTTTTTCTATTTTTTTTAATAGTGAAATAGTGTATCTTTTACTTTTACCATAACAATTTGGTGTTTTACCGAAGGCACAAAATGTGGGCGGTTCTCGGGGAAAATCGGGAATGGTTTTGTTCTGAGGTGATGGTTTGGCAGTGCCGCTGGTATTTGACCAATAAGGAAGATAAGCATGTGAATGGTACGTGGTGTCAAAGACGCGTGGGGTCCCCAAAAAAAGGGACTAAAGAAAGAAAACTGGAAAGACCAAATGCCCACGGGCCAAAAAAGCAGGTTGGCCTGTCTTGTTCGAGAGAAAATTTTCTACTTTCCGTTTTTGCACTTTCGTCTGAATATGAAATAGTATCGAAAAAGCTTTTGATCGCGTCCTGAGAGCAGTTTCCAAGCGAACGCCCAAAATTGTTTAAGTAATCGTAGAGTCAATGAGCAGAAGATTACGAGAGATTGTTGATAAAATGCCCTTTGGTGCTGGTATTGGTTAGGAGCTTCTTAGCGGATACACTTAATCTGACGAGATATCGAGTGATTAGATTTCCATCGTTTGCGATCTGATGTTGAACTCCATAAGAAGTCTCGCCATGTAACTTTGTCGATTATTTTGCTATCAAAATATTTGATAGCTTCTCGTATTTTTTCAAGTAAATGATGGTAAGATCGATAGGAGGATAAGAGAGTCCGTATTTGTCGATTATGCATAAGACGAGCGAGAATACGGATATGGTGCACGACATTGAATTTATAAGTTGTCGGCAGATAAGTTACATCTAGCAATTCTCCATTACTTATGAATAGAAGTGACTGTGGACATGACGGTGTTTACTGGAATATCATGTGAATTATTTTAGACTAGTGCACCTGCTTTATTTATTAAAGAAATTGGAGTATACATTGAAGCTCAGAGAATCAGATAGGTCCTACCCAAGCTGTGGCGCAGGAAGGTAGGGGACTAGGTGCCTGTAAGCAGATGAGCCCGACCAATCGCTATTGAGCCGGGTGCTCGACCAAGTGTGACTGGGAGCTCGAGCAAAACATAGTGGGGGAGCCCACCTTCTTAGAAACGATGTTGCGCACAGGCCATGTAGGGTGGTCCGGACCCAGTCTAGTCAGGTGCTCGATAGACACACGACGGTCAAGAGAAGACCACGGGGAAACAAACGACACGATTTTGCATACATTGAACTTCTCGTTGCATTACATGAAAATAAAAGCGGCAACATTTCTATGAAATAAAATTTAGTTCCTGACATATTGAGCAATTACTTCTTTTTTTTTTTTTAAAGAAAGAGTGAGTACTTAACATGGCATAAGTAATTGATTTTCTTTTTTAAATCAAGGGGGAGCAACCCCTTGCGTCGTCCTTTTTGGAATAGAGGATCGAGTCGACAAGTAGCCCAGGCTCAAATCTCCGGTATCTTGAGTTGTTTACGTTTAGAATATTCTCGTGTCGATTACACAGCTTATGCGATTAACCTAATCTCGCTGCGTTCCTCCTATGCACTCCGCCATGTAGTTTGAGATTTACAATTAGCAGGACAGTGACAATAGGATTCCTTGTGCCGCTTATGCGTTTGAGTTCTCCAACTTTTATTTCATTCATTTAAGAATTAAAGCTTGTAAGAGAATTGCAGAAAGTTCATGTAGGTGAAAAGTAACTGCTTTTCACCGTTTGATACTTTAAAGCCAATTGAGTTTTCTTCAACCAATCAATCACCAAACTAGCAAGTGTGAAGCTTGAGTCATCAACTTACTTTTCCATTGAATTGGCCAAAATACGTGTTGAACACTAACGAAATGAGAGTGCCTAATTCTTCGTTCATCCGCGAAGGCAATTGCTGCCGCTGATTCTGTACAGAAGTGTCCCTCCTAAATTCCACTCCTCGTTTGGGTCGTCAAAGCCCAACTCCGCAACACTCTTCCTTCGCACTGGGACTCACTCCCCCCTCCACCTCTTTTGGATTTGTTATGTGCCGAAGCACACGTGATGTATGTTGGGATTCGCAAAATATGTACAGGCAAAATTATGGTATAAAATATAAAACGCAGCGAAAATAAATAAACCCATACATGTATCTTCAGAGGTGTTATTCGTGCGTTTCAATCGAAAATCTTAATTAACGAATAGAGTTAATGGATTACCAAGTATGCTTGAACGAAATGGTTAAGGCGTTCTTCGATCTGAGCCCCATAAGTGTCGAGTCTCTAGTTCAGTCACACCACCAATCGCAGTGACGAACCGAAGAACGAACGCGCGAAAATCACCACATAATTGTACTAGCGATCTCGTGGCGATAATTCTTCGCACGCTCAATTTTCTTTCGGTCAGTGCAAGAGCGCAGGTATGGAGCGAATTTTGTTTTCTTGTATCTCTCGGACTCACAATGCTCTTCATCTCTAACAAATGCACGCGCGAGAGAAAACTGTTTTCACTCATTTTCTATGTTCTTCATTTTTCATTTTTTTTTATTTTAATGCATGATCAGCAAACGTTGCGGATCGTGCTGTCCACGATCAACAACGCAACCGCAGCGCGTTGTTGACCGTGTGCTGCACATGATCAGCAACGGTTGCTGATCATGTGCACCCCTTTTAATTAATTTTTTTTTTTGGTTTTATAAATAATAATAACCATTATTCTCTAATACAGATATAGATTAGGAATTCCTAGTAGATGCACTTGGTACAACAAGCTATTGGATGATCATATTCCTTTCGATCGTGATCGGATACCGAACTTCGGAAGAAGTCCGATCATGTAACTTTGTTGATTATCCTATTATCAAAATATTTGGTAGCTCATTTTTTGTTCAAGCGAGTGTTGGCAAGTTCGATGGAAGGACAAGAAAGTTCATATTCCTCGATTATGCACAAAGTGAATGAGAATATGGATATGATGCACAAAACTAAATTCACATGTTGTCAACGGATAAGTTACATCTAATGATCCTCTATTGTTTATGGATAGAGGCGATTGCGAACGTGGTTAGAGTTTAGAAGGATTAGATTAGTAGCTACAGAAAATTATTGGCGATCGATGATGAAGTACTCACTCCTACACTAGTAGGAAATGGATTTTGAGCTGCAAAGCCAATTTAATTTGTCGAAGCTGGAAACGACAGTATCCCGAGAAAAATAAATGGAAATAATCAAATCCTGCTTGGGCTTAGGGGCTATGTTACGTTGAACTTCCCGTTGCATTATATGAAAATTAAAGCGGCAACATTCCGATCCATGTGCATATATTAATGAAAGAAAAAAGATTTAATTCCTTACATGTTAAGCAACTTTTCTTTCGTTCTTTGAAAGAGTGAGTACTTTTAATGGCATAAGTAATTGATTTCATTTTTTTTTTAAATAGAGGGGAGCAGCAACCCGCATTTTGCGTTGTGCTTTTCGGAGAGCAAAATGCTTGATGGGGGGTGAAAGACGCTGTAAAATTCTTGGAAGATGGTCATGAGGTTTCGCGTCACATATACAATTGCAATACGGAATGATGGAAAGTGACTGGACATGAAATGTTGAAATTAATAGAAGCGACTTTTTCAGATTTTCTTTTGGATTCAACGTACTATACTCAATTGGAGAAAGCATTATGATCAAAAGCAAAGCAAGTCGACCCAGTTTGAATAGAAATCACGACACTTTTGGGGTGGCAGTTTAGGGATATGTGTCGATCTGACATACGTTGTAAAGAAAGAAATCATAGTTAGAGCTTAGAGTTAAAGCTTATAAATTCAAATATATCCCATTATCGATCCAAATTAGAGTAAATCTATCTTATTCGATAGATGTAAAGTGGTACACTAAAGCACCTTCGATGGATGATTGAGTGTGGCACTCTCCATGATCGACATTTATCTTCCCGTTCTTTTGAAAAAGTTTGTTATCTTCCCGTTCTTTTGAAAAAATTTCCTTTTTTTTTCCCACTTTAATCGAACTACAACTTTTCCCATTTATTTTTTGTTTTGGTCGAATTTCCCGTTTATTTGAAGAGACGCTGTTGACACCTAAATTTTGATTTTTAGAAAATCATTCATAAAAATGCTAGTTATTCATAATTCTCACAAAAAATAAATTTTCATGCATTGCATATTTAATTTTCGCCGTGTCGGGTAGGTCCAGAGATGAGTCAATTGAGCATGATTTCAACGGACGACCGAGTTAAAATCGACCCGAAAGTCATTAGGGAGGGTGCGGAATTTTTTACTATGATTTTGGACTCAAAACAGCCCGTTTGAGATCTTAAAATTGCAAAAAGGCCTTAATTAATTACTCATTTTATTAGTTAAGGTCTAGGTGAGTCCGGAATCACAAAACGAGCCCATAAAACATTGAAAAATAGCCCATTTCTCCCTCCTCATTCATTTGGCCGAAAATTGTAAGAGTCTAAGTCCAATAGGACTCCTCAAGATCAGAATTTTCGATCTAACGATCGATATCTAATTGGAGCTTTTGATCTAAAGGTTTAAATAAACCCTACAACTCAAAGCCATAGTTTTCTCTATAAATACATCTCTATGCCTAGGGTTAAGGGGTTCCACACGTTAAAAATTCAGAATATTGAGAGAGAACACACGTGATAGAGAGGGGAGCACGAAGGGGATTTTTGGATTCAGAAAATTGAGATTCACGTGAGATTGAGGGAGACCAAGGAAAAGGCACACACGGCTGAGAAAAGGCAAGCGCAAGAAGAGGAGAACGAGGCGCGATCGAAGCTGCTGTCCATAGGCGTTTTTGCATCGAATTGGTCCGAGTTTTGTCTCGCGAACTAAGGTAATCTTCGTATACTTTCAGCCTTGATTCAAGCATGTTTTTTATCTTGTTTTTGCTGCTGTTTCACACTAAAAACCATCGCTGTTTCATGCTGTTTAATGCTAAATTCGCCATGGTTTGATGTTTGATTTTTACTGCCATTAACGATACAAAATTGCTGCTGTTTTTGCCTCTGTTCAATGTTGCTGTTCGCTTTATTCGCATGCTGTTTCGCTGCAATTTTCTTGCTGAAATCATTGTTGTTTTCACGTTGAAATCACCGTTGTTTTAGCACTTTTTTGGCTACTGTTTTAGGGAGGAATTCCTGCTGTTTAGGATGTTTTTGCATGCTGTTAAATACTGGAACTTGCTGCAGTTTAATGACGGAAGCTACAACTGTTAAATGTAAAAACTTGTTGCTATTCATGGTTAAAATCAGCCGCTGTTTAGGGTTGAGGTTCGCTGCCGTTTAGCGTTCGATTTGGCCGTCCCTCGTGTCGTTTGTTTGCTGATGATCATTTTTTTGGCACTTGATTTTCTGATCATATGCGATCTTTTGCTTGATCCGTCGATATGCTGAAGATTGCTTGTTTGATTTGTTTATTTGGTGAATCTGATCACTTAACTTTTTTTTTTTTAAATTGAGAATATATTGAGCATGTTATCTTCGGTCGATATATATTTCTGGATTTTAATTATCTTGCGGTTCGGATTTCGAAGGATCCGAACCACAATCTTTATCTTGAGCATTTACGTATAATCCGATGATCCTTGGAAAATTCGAAAATTAGAGCATTTAGGGATAAGAACACACTGGATTTTGAGGCAATCATATCTTGTAGAATATTGATATATTTTCGGAATATTCAAATAATTCAAGATTCAATCTGATTTTTTTTTAGATATTGAACGCATCTTTAAAATTCGGGAAATTATTTGATATACTTTGAAAAATTTCAGAAGATAATCTTTCTAATTTTTAAAAGATGTCAATCCTTTTTGGATAGGAGCTTATCTCCTTGAAAATTTCAGAATCCCTTAAGGATTTTAAAAATTCAATAAATATTTGCACATCTTTAAACAAAACTGCCCATAACACATGCTCCCCAATTGTGCCTTGTCCCTCGGAAAACGTACATTAAAGGCAACATATGACTTCGATCTCGAAGTACGATCGTGCCCGCACGTGTGAATTAGATATCAAATCCTCGATCTCGAGGAGCGGATCGCTAATTCCTAAATAGAATTTCAAGGTTTGCCCTATGTATATAGGGACGACGGTAATTCTATAATATATTCACTTGCTAACCCTAATCTCGGGGGATGTTGTGAATAAAAATCGGAATTTCGGATTTAAAGGTGTTTTATGGGTAATATTGTTTATTTTTGTTCAAATTTCATTGTTTTCATGGTTTAAATAAATTCCTAAAAAATCCCAAAAAAAGATGTCACGTTTTCTTAAGCTAAATCACATTTCTCTTCACTTTTTGCATGAAAATAATGTCTAATAAAATTAGGGCTTTGAGAAATCAATTTCTTAAGTTAAACTAGATGTTACTTCACATTAGAGTAGTTTTTACCTTTATTTTTTCATGAATCCGAAAATATACAAAAATATACCAAAAAAATACCATCCACGTTGCATAGCATTATAGTTTAGTTTGCATTATTATATTTTCCTTGTCATGCATATTTGCCACGTCATTATGCCATGTCACGTATTTTTGCCATGTCATTACATCTGACATGTCATATAGGTAGGTTGCATTAGCATTGCATTTAATAAAAGAAAACCCAAAAAAAAAAATTAATTCAAATCATCAAACTAAGGATTTTTCATGAAAATCGGGTACCGAAAGGGCATTAATTGAAAAGTTAATGTAACCAAGTCCCCGAATTCATTTAATCTCTGGTTCGTATGAAATAAAGTATTTTCTCCCTAATACTTTATTTAGGTTTCTAATCTACCTACCATAAAAGATTAGTGGCGGCTCCAATTTAAAATCTTGGCATGTAATTGAACCTAAGTTGCGATTCGGTAGGACTTGGGAGAGTCCGAATTAGGTTAGTTAATCTAATTAACCTAATAATCCGTTAACCTGAAAAAAGTGATTTTTAGGTCGCGACAGACGCATAATTCTCTTGTTTTCATATTACAAAAATCTCTTATTCTCATAATGGTCAAGCATACTTCTAAAAATGTTATTTCCCGTAATTTACTCCACATGTCCTTTTCGCGTGCATAGTGTCGCGACCTAGAAAAATAAACAGGTTAAATTCCAAGCT
The DNA here is from genome assembly GCF_020921035.1 of Rhodamnia argentea. Classification (NCBI taxonomy): domain Eukaryota; kingdom Viridiplantae; phylum Streptophyta; class Magnoliopsida; order Myrtales; family Myrtaceae; genus Rhodamnia; species Rhodamnia argentea. The sequence continues at coordinate 21,338,565 of NC_063150.1, read as the reverse complement.
AATGGATTATTAGGTTAATTAATTAACTAACCTAACTCGGACTCTCCCAAGTCCATACCAAATCGCAACTTAAGGTTCAAATAATTAACATGCAATGTGTTTTGAATTTGGAGTCGCCACTAATCATTCTCGGTAGGTTGATTAGAAACCTAAATAAAATAGCGGGAGAAAACTATCTTATTTCCGCGAACCAGAGATTTTGAATTCGGGGACTTGGTTACGCTAGATTACTCTAACGCCCTTTCGGTACCATTTTCATGAAAAATACTTGATTTGGCAATTTTGATGGATTTTGCTTGAAATTCAAAGATGCAATTTTTTTGGTTTTTTCTTCTTTTTTATGAGAATGTAAAACATGGAACTTTGTGCGATATACACCATGGATGATTTAGAAAGAAAGAAAACGCAGCCAATCACGAGTATTTACAAAAATAAATTAACATGTACTAATGCTAAACTTTGGAACACGTGGCATATCTAAAATACACAAACAAATATTCAAACCAAACGATTACATTTTTGTAGATCGAGATGGAAAAGATTACCTTCTATTACACAAAATCTTACTCACGTACACGTTATAGTTCCCTTCAAGATCTCGGAGCTGGAAGAACGCGGCTGTCGTCGAAAGTGGCAAGCAATGGCGTTGTTAGGTGGCGAGAGGCGAAATATGTGTCGGGACTCGTCGAAGATGATGCTCGACTAAAACTCTTTTCCTCACTCTCGAATTTTCTCTTCCGATTTTTCTCAAGAAACTCTCTTTTTCTTCTCTAAAAATTCATCTCAAGAACTCTCTCAATTCTCTTCCACTTCCCCAAGAGCTCTCTAAATTCTCTATCACAAAAATTCTCTTCTTCAATTCTCAAGAACTCTCCCTCTTTTATAGCCAAATTTCTCCATCATCTTTTCATCATCTTCCCTTCTTCATCTTCTCTTCATCATCTTCTCTTCATCACCTTCCCTTCATTATCTTCCCTTCATTATCTTCCCTTCATCATCTTCTCTTCATCACCTTCCCTTCATTATCTTCTCTTCACCATCTTCCTTTCTCCATCTTCTTTTGGTATTTGCAATGCAGTCCCTGAAGTTTCAAGTATTTGCAATACGGTCCACGAAGTTTTAAGTATTTGCAATATAGTCCCTGAAGTTTCAAATCTTCTCGGTGTATTTTTCCGTCCCGTACCTAGTCTAGACGCATGCTAAATTAAGTGTTCTGCTTGCCCAATTATATGCCAATGCAATGTACGCTAAAAATAAATATGTGAGATGATTTTTATTTAGAACTAAAATTAGTTCTAACTTTTATGCAAAAAATAGATTAGTCAAAATTTAGGCGTCAACAGCTGCCCCTCTTTGAGTGGAGGCTCGTAGAGGTTCCGCTCAAAGACAAAATTGTATCCTAAATTTTGATAGTGCAAATTATGGATGAACTTTTTGGCGGGAGTTTTAATCCCATTTTTTTTTAATGTAATGAAGTGATGCATGATATGCAAGACTGTAAATAACATGTGTCATAATTCCTCTTTTCCATGTCGGAGAAACTCGCACATGGATCGCATACAAGAATACCTGTTTTACCAAATTTCTCATAAGCTAATGGTTCTCTTAATTTCCAAGCTTCTTTTTGCAGATGCAAGGATTTTAAGGTATCGGTGCCTTATACGTTACCAGAGGCTTCTTTACGGTGCGAGACAGTACAAAAATATGTGTGTCATTCGAGATCACAAGAGCTACGTCGTTGTGAGTCGAAAGAAGTGGAACCAAGTTCACAAGAGCTACGTCGTTGTGAGTTGATTAAATGTTGAAATCGCCGGTGCATATGTCTTCACGATTCGACAAAGGGGAAACAAAATCATAAGAGCTACGTCATTATGATTTGGTTTGGATCAAAACCATGAGTGCTTATGTCTTCATGATTTGATAAATGAGCCGAAAATCATAAGAGCTATGTCATTATGAGCCGACTAAAGGTCAAGATCACCGGTGCCTACGTCTTCGTGATTTGAGACCGAAATCATAAGAGCTACGTCGTTATGATTTGATAAGATGTCAAGATCACCAGTGCATATGTCTTCACGACCTGACGGAAAAGAGGCATATTGCCCGAATTGAACAATATTTGATAGGAGCACCATCGAATGGAATCGATAAGTACAAAAGGGGCATATTGCACGAATTGAATCATAACAACTATCATCAGAAGAGTTGTTAATTTGAAAAGGGGTTCAGAAAACTTACCTGGGTTCTCCAAACGATTAATCAAGGAACGAAACAGATTGCTCGTATCGTACCTGGTAGGCATTTTCCAGGAGAACTTGCTCATTCAATAATCCTTGGATGAATTTCGAGACCTTGGGAGGGAACTCGAACATCGGGAATGTATTACCTATCATAGAATGTCGAGGGTAACACACACAAACATATTCAACAATGAGTATAATGCAATCACTCATACTATGGTTCATGCATAACCATTCTGTCAAGTTTGCATTACCAATTTTGTCCAGGGAGGTTCTCACATTACGAATACCTCGAATGTGAGCTGAATGGGGGGACTTCAGTCCGAAAGGGCTTTCTCTCACTCTCGAGAAAAGCTATTTATCCTATCTGCAGGATTCAAGAGAAATCACTCAATCTTTCCATCATCGCATTCGATAAGGATCCAAGTAATCTCGCAATTGATACGACCGAGCCGATCCGGAGGTCTTGATTAGGACCGTAATGAGGGCTAGGTCAAAGGTTTACAAAGGGGACTCTAGTTGAGTCAAGGCTGCTGAAATGAATTTCTTCGTTATCTGCTATGGGTTTACAAGTCAAGAACCCCGCAAAAATGAGAGAGAAATAATCTTGCTCGAACTTCTTCGAGCGATGCTTAAAATAATTGAGCCCTACATTAACTCAAGTGCCCTAGTCGAAAAAGACTTTTGAAGGGTTGCACGGTGAGTTATGATTCGGGGACTTGGAAAAGAAAGGAATCGTTTTGGCTCGGAAAATGTATGAGAAGCGGCTTGATGTTGGTGACCATCGTAATTTTGTCACCGACCTTGGCCTTTTGGAGTGCTACCATTGCTTTGAGGATGGTATGAGCTGAGGATTGCACTTTGCAATTTGACACTTAATGGGAACCCCTCTTGAAATGTACAAGAGAATTGTACATTCAAATTCAAATGTATTCTACAAATGAGAAATGAATTGAATGGGCGTTGGCCTTATTTTTGGTAGGCACTTTGTTTTTCAAATGCCCCAAGAATTTTCTGTAGAATCAACCTTTGCTTCTTCCTTTTTTTTTCACCTTTATTTTACTGCTGCATATTTCAGTATCTTGATGAGTTCTTTCGGGGATTTTCTGTTGATCCGACTTTTCAAGTTTTCCTCAAAGATGGACCGTTTTTGCTTCGGGACAATAATGGTCACCAATAAGGGCTTTTAGAAATGCATTTGCAGGTTCAAATGGGTTGTGCAAATGGATATAAATGTGTAAGATAAAGGAAGGAATGCTCTTCGTCATCCTAAGGCACTTGAATTAAAGCGCAAGTACAATGCAAAGAATCACCCGAAGATTGATGTTAGTCCAAGCAAGAGAATTTCTAACCATTTGCCTCGTGATGCTGACGGAATTACCTCTGTTTTGCCCCAATGTGGGGTGGTTCTTGACAGGGTTGTAGAAGTGAAACTTCCGCTCAAATGGGTTAATCAACGGATAACCCGTAGTGTTTAGAATAGAGAAATGAACGCGTCCGTCACTTCCGTTATCGTACCTTTCGCGAGAAAACTCTTTACCTCGGGGAATGCAGAATTTTGCCACCGTTCATCTCGCCTGAAAAAATTGGACGTGTTTGGGAAAGGATTGCCTTTCATCATCCTGTCCTGCCACATTCCATACATTCGATGTATCTTATGTAGTTCATGTTCCTTATTCAGAGTTGGTAAATTAAACATGAGGAACAGTCATGTGCAAACTATGCAATGTATGAGTGTTTTTGAGCATATAAAATGCAGCAACTTTTTATCTTGGTGGACAGAATTCGCAAGCACATAAGAAACTTCTTAGGGGCGTGGATCGGGAGTTGCCCCTGCTCATGCAAATGAGTTGCAAAACTTCATTATCCGGTTCGAGACATGAGATTGTCAAAGGCTCCAGGAATTTCTCATTTCATTAATTTTTAGGGAGAATGGATACTTCCTTATCCGGACAGCAATGGACTCCTGCAAAAATCAAAAGGGAAAGCGTCAATGTACGTTCTCATGTTCTAAACGAGTTGAAACGATCTTGCTTTACCCTTGTACGTATTCCTTGCGAACTTTGAATTGAAAAGATCAATTCATCCGGATCGGATTGTATGTCCGAGATGTTATTTCTCCGGGTTACGTAACCATCCGGGCCAAAAGCTTGGCCGTATCACCATTCAATTCGGGGGCCGTAGGGCCGGCTTGAGGGATTGGGACTATGGGCGGCGTGCTCGAGTTTACGCCTGTGATGATCACATCCTCTAGCGGCATTGTCGGATAGGGAGTAGCTTCCGGGGCTTTACCAAAGTTGTCCGTAGGAGGAACTAGAGCAGGAAGCGGCGGGCTGGCGGCGGATGATTGAAGTTTGGTGATGAAGGCAGCCAACATTTCTTCCATCTTTCGGGACATCATCCCTTCAAAGCGCTCGGTCAAGGAGCCAAGTTTCTCGTCCAGGGCAGCACCGACGGTGGCGTTGATGTCGGTCATTCTCTTCGCGACCGATCGAGTAATATGTGGAGGATCCGTGATAAATTACCTGTACGCAGTAACAAACCCAAAATGAGTACGGGGAGCAAGAATAGCGAGCCGGCCCATGACATCCCTCTAGATTATGACCAAAGGATTGAAACATGTAATTTTCAGTTTGTCCGCTTTTACGAAAAAATTCGTATTAATTCGCACGTTGATCAAAACATGTCCAAAGTTTATGAGCTTATAGTTGAGAAGGTGATGAACAACTTTTATGTTGGCCAATCAGACTAGAAATGCACGGATCAAATCAGTTTAATGTGTCTTTCCAAAGAAATCACGTTCAGAAAACTGTTATAACCGTATGTTGTTGAAAAAACGAAGGGCCATCTTAAATTATGAATTTAATTCTGAAATTTTACAAGATATTAGTTGAAACATAGGTCTACAACTTTCGTGTTTGGCACTTACTCAAAGCTCGATCGTAGAATTTAGTAAAAATCGTACAACAGGAATAAGCCAAATCAGAATTGAGGACAACCGATGAAATTGTAAAAGCTACGGAAGCAAAGTACGAAATTGGAAATAAGACAATGAAACTTCTAAACAATCAACCTAAACCATGGACCGGCCCAAAATAAAAATGAGATAACAGGGTACAAGAGACAAGAAATTACCTCTCATACGAAGAAAATGCCAATCACAAAGACATGCGCATGAATTGTGAGTTTAAATCTTATTCTATCTATACAAAAGGCTTTTGCAAAGTGAAATGATGAACGAAATGACATGTCGCAGCCTCGCGTGCAATCATCATGACTAGTCGCAACCTCGCGTACAATAGTCATGACTAGTCGGGTCCAATCACTTCGGCTTGGTTCGGTCGACAAGGGCAATTCTCATACATCGTAGCCTCACGTGTATGAGAACGACCCTTGAGCCATTTTTTGGAAAAATTTTCGGGATCCGGATGGGATAACCTTTAGCGAAACCTTACCGCCAAGGTTAAAGAACCATCTAAATACCATCTTAAAACTATTAGTGTGACCCGGGTCCGGTCACGGGTTGTGTGCAGTGTAGTGCAAATACTATAAATCATGCACAACAATTAAAGGCAAACACCGCTTCAATGATTCAAAAATTAAATTACAATTCCAATTCACCAAGCCTGCAAAATAAAGGGTTAGCCGATCACTCCTCCCCTTATAACTCCCAATCTGCAAAAACATTTAACACCTAAGAATGAGAATTCAACCAAAGTTTACCAAATCAAGTGATTTCTTTTTCATGAAATTATCCGGCCTAAGTCCTCTTTGGGTCCCCAATGGAGTCGCCAAGCTGTCGCGACCTAGAAAAATAAACAGGTTAAATTCCAAGCTAATGGATTATTAGGTTAATTAATTAACTAACCTAATTCGGACTCTCCCAAGTCCATACCAAATCGCAACTTAAGGTTCAAATAATTAACATGCAATGTGTTTTGAATTTGGAGTCGCCACTAATCATTCTCGGTAGGTTGATTAGAAACCTAAATAAAATAGCGGGAGAAAACTATCTTATTTCCGCGAACCAGAGATTTTGAATTCGGGGACTTGGTTACGCTAGATTACTCTAACGCCCTTTCGGTACCGTTTTCATGAAAAATACTTGATTTGGCAATTTTGATGGATTTTGCTTGAAATTCAAAGATGCAATTTTTTTGGTTTTTTCTTCTTTTTTATGAGAATGTAAAACATGGAACTTTGTGCGATATACACCATGGATGATTTAGAAAGAAAGAAAACGCAGCCAATCACGAGTATTTACAAAAATAAATTAACATGTACTAATGCTAAACTTTGGAACACGTGGCATATCTAAAATACACAAACAAATATTCAAACCAAACGATTACATTTTTGTAGATCGAGATGGAAAAGATTACCTTCTATTACACAAAATCTTACTCACGTACACGTTATAGTTCCCTTCAAGATCTCGGAGCTGGAAGAACGCGGCTGTCGTCGAAAGTGGCAAGCAATGGCGTTGTTGGGTGGCGAGAGGCGAAATATGTGTCGGGACTCGTCGAAGATGATGCTCGACTAAAACTCTTTTCCTCACTCTCGAATTTTCTCTTCTGATTTTTCTCAAGAAACTCTCTTTTTCTTCTCTAAAAATTCATCTCAAGAACTCTCTCAATTCTCTTCCACTTCCCCAAGAGCTCTCTAAATTCTCTATCACAAAAATTCTCTTCTTCAATTCTCAAGAACTCTCCCTCTTTTATAGCCAAATTTCTCCATCATCTTTTCATCATCTTCCCTTCTTCATCTTCTCTTCATCATCTTCTCTTCATCACCTTCCCTTCATTATCTTCCCTTCATTATCTTCCCTTCATCATCTTCTCTTCATCACCTTCCCTTCATTATCTTCTCTTCACCATCTTCCTTTCTCCATCTTCTTTTGGTATTTGCAATGCAGTCCCCGAAGTTTCAAGTATTTGCAATACGATCCCCGAAGTTTTAAGTATTTGCAATATAGTCCCTGAAGTTTCAAATCTTCTCGGTGTATTTTTCCATCCCGTACCTAGTCTAGACGCATGCTAAATTAAGTGTTCTGCTTGCCCAATTATATGCCAATGCAATGTACGCTAAAAATAAATATGTGGAATGATTTTTATTTAGAACTAAAATTAGTTGTAACTTTTATGCAAAAAATAGATTAGTCAAAATTTAGGCGTCAACACATAGCACGGGTCTAGAGACCAGTATAGCAGTGATTTAATTATAGTGGAAATGTAGCTATTACTAGGGGTGATTGGTTCTCGATCCGGTCCGGTTCCCCTCAAGAATCGAGAACTAGACCGGTAGTCCCGGTTCTCAATTTTCCAGAATCGAGAACCGGATCACCGATCCAGTCTGATTCTTGGGAGGTTCCATTGGATTGGACACATGAAAAAAAAAAAAAGCACTATTCCCGGATGGTCCCGGTCCAGCAAATATAGAGGCTGGACATAAAAAAAATTTCGAGTTCATTTCCTGAAACGGATCTTTCAAGGCAAAGCTGAGAATTTTTTGCAATATTGTTTTTAAAATGCACATGGGATTCAAACAAAACCAATCTCCCTTCGGATCAAAAACAGCCCAAGAACCAGCTGAGACAAGATCGGGATGGGGATTTTGTTTGGGGATGCGGTCCCGATTTGAGCGGTCTGATTACTCACCCCTAGCTATTACGGTCTTTTCTTTCTTTTTCCCCGTCCGATTTTAGCTACATTAATAATGTCGTGGGCGTGGCCAAAGAGGACATCAACATAAACGTTAGTTGCTGCCTGCTGGTGCATGAATGATAGTAAAGTCAGATCATGTGGGACGACTCCATGCCGCACCAAGACGGAATTGCCACCGGATTACGCGTAAAACGCAACGACTAAGCAAGCGCAGAGGAAGACTTCTTGAAGTGAAAGGGAAAGCCAACGGCTCAACACTTTCCTAACTCAAGGTCAATTAACCAAGTCTATTTTATTACATCAATTCTTTGGGTCCACTGTCATTACTTCTAATTTTGCGTTGGGTAAGGCCACTAGAGACCACAAGACAAGATTTGTTTTAGTCAACTAACAATCATTTTCCTATTACAAATTTGGAAGGCATCTCTAGATTCCCCATATGAACATATGAAAATATATGAAACGACAACACTAGACGGAGCAGGGGGTGCAAATTCATCTGGTCTTGATGGCCTTGAATATTTTAGATAGAATGAAAGCCACGTCGAAATTAATAACAAAAAACGAAAGACGATCTTCTGCTTGGAAGAGTTGAGAATCGCTGTTTAAGTTGGCGAAATCATGCAGTGAGTTGTTGGGACTTCACTTCAATCAACCTCCACAGGAGTGGCCTATCAATAATGCACATAGCAATCCCAAAGTTGAAGAGATTGGAGGGCGTCTGATTTTCTAGATTAAAGGAGGGTGTACCACTTTCTGATTTTCTAGATTAAAGGAGGGTGTACCACTTTTTGACCGAAAACGACATCGTTTTGGGAAAAAAGAATTGAGAATAGTCACCCCTGCCTTCGTTGCGTCGTTTATATGTTTAAATCGTAGACTTTTGTTTCGTTTGTTTATGTATTAAAACTTGCACAAAAACGCATAAGAGAGATTCCATTAGCTCCGTAAATTTCTGGGTAACACGAAAAATTTCAAGTTTGTACCTATAAAACACATTTACTCCAAATATTAGTACCACACCTTTATTTCAAATTTTTTTTATGACACCAGAAACCTTAATCTTGTATCCGTGTGACAAATTTATCTCAAAATATAATTTAGATGTAAATATGTCACATGCCCATACATTTGGAATTTATGTGTCATATTGATATAAGTTTGAGTAAGTATGTCACATGGGTATAGGTTTGAGACTTTTTGTGTTAACAAAAAAATTTGGAATAAATGTGTTAAAGTGGGCATAGTTTAGAATTTTTTTTATGATTTTTTCTTCTGCCTTTTTTTTTTTTTTTATAGTGAAAGAGTGTAGCTTTTACTTTTATCATAACAATTTGGTGTTTTACACAGGACATAAAATGTGGGCGGTTCTCGGGGAAAATGGGGAATGGTTTTGTTCTGAGATGATGGTCTGGCAGTGCCCCAAAAAAGGGACTAAAGAAAGAAAAGAGGAAAGACCAAAGAAATGCCCACGGGTCAAAAAAGCAGGTTGGCCTGTCTTTTGTTCAAGAAAAAATTTTCTACTTTCCTTTTTTTCACTTTCGTCTGAATATGAAATAGGATCGAAAAAACCTTTGATCGCGTCCTGAGAGTAGTTTCCAAGCGAAAGCCCAAAATTATTTAAGTAATCCTAGAGTCGATGAGCAGAAGATTACGAGAGACTGTTGGTAAAATGTCCTTTGGTGCCGGTATTGGTTAGGAGATTCTTAATGGATACACTTAATACGACGAGATATCGAGTGATTAGATTTCCATCGTTTGCGATCGGATGTTGAACTCCCGAAGAAGTCTCGCCATGTAACTTTGTGGATTATTTTGCTATCAAAATATTTGATAGCTGTTGACACCTAAATTTTGATTTTTCTAAAATCATCCATTTCAAGCATAAAATGAGAACTAGTCATAGTTTTCACCAAAAATAAATTTCTCATGCATTGCATATTTACTTTTCATCGATCGTGCGTATCATTGTATTCAGGCCAGAGAAAGTAATTGAGCTTAAATTGACAAGCAAACGGATTAGGCATCACATGGAAAATTCGGCTAAGCATGGGGAGACTACCGAAAAATTCTAAGAGGGCTTGAACTTATTTTCATATTTAATTCAGCCCATTTATGCTCATTTAAATGTTAAGGTTCTTAATTAATTAAAGCTCAATCTGAGCCCTAGAGTGTGCGATCAAGCCCGCAAGAGGATGAAATTCGGATAGCCCGCGATAGTCCAGTTTGCGAGGAATTTTAATGGGATCGGACTCTTGAAAATCAGAAATTTAATCCTACGGTCATTAACGAGTCATATTAGTTTATAAATACCTCGTTATGGCTTAGGGTTGAGAGGAGGCCACATTAGTTGAAGACACGGTGGATTTTTAGGGGGGCGACATTCATTATACACATACGGCTGAAAGAAGGAAAGAGGGATCCATAGCTCAGTGGATCTCTTCCATGGCAACCCCAATGGGCGTAAAGCTCATCTACAGATAAAGCCAAAAGAGGAGCACGCCCTCAACAGTTCCTGTTTGCATCACCAAAGGCTCCAACTTCAATACTTGTTCATGCATATTTGTTGCAACGAATTTAGCCACGAAGCCGCATCAACCCAGCTGCTGTCCAGAGTCCCTTCCTGTTTAGAGCTCAAATTTTGCTCAAAAGGGGCTGTTTTAGGCGATTACTCGAGTGCACGTGTGCTGGAAATTGCTCTAAAAAAAGGGTAAGATCCTCACATCTTTGGTTGCTATCTGTGCTTATTTAAATTGGTAACATGCATGTACTTCATGGATGTCAATGAATATATGTTGATTTGTGATCAAGGTTGGAAAAGGATATGTTTTTATCAACTCCAATTAAGAGCAGAAATTTGATCATGTTGGAATGAAATTCTGATTTATCTTAACACGTTCATTAATTTGGTTGACTTGTGACACTCTTAGGAATTGATTAAGTTTAATTGGAAATTTATCTTTTCTCAATGTAAATCAAGCACTTTCAAGATCAAACCAAACTAGGTTAAAATTTGAGGACTTTATCAAATTAAGGATTGAATTTTCGGCATACTCACTCTCTTGGCTGAACTGCATATAGATGGATGAGCATTGTATTGATTTTTATCCCAATTGGTTGATTTGATGTTATCCATTGGGTGTTCGATCATAACCTCGTGTTATTGATAGGAATTTGTGATTGTTCGATGTTATCTCTTGGTGTGAATAAAGATTCGATTAAATTGAAATTTTATCTGATTTAGTTAAATTAGATAATTTTTTACTCATGGATACATTTTTTTGAGCTAGTCGTTATCTTTAACACATGCAAAACGATTTGGATGTTATATGTTGTTATCTTATCTTATCTCTGGTGAATTTTCTGAACACATTTGATTAGAGATAAGGTTTGGTTGGATTGGATGTCTATCTATTTTTTTATGAGAATTATCTGAAATTAAATTTTTAAATCTCAAAGATAATTTCTCAAATTAAAAATGGATCAACTTTTTTAGATGAGGAAAGGTGGACCCCAATGCCATATTTTTGGCCACCCCTCTCATATTTTCAAAATATCCAAAATAAATTGACTCATTTTCATTTTATTTTTGTTATGCTTGTTTGTTTTGATTTGTAATAAAATTTGCACAATTTTAAACAAACATGCCCATAATATATGCTCCCCTATGTGCCTAGACCCGTCGGAAAAATAAATCACACGCCTTAGCCACGATCTCACGGAATGGGATGGTGATTTAGTATAGAAATTCGTATTACGCCCTTCGGCAAAAGGGATTTTGTTATGCTTGTTTGTTTTGATTTGTAATAAAATTTGCACAATTTTAAACAAACATGCCCATAATATATGCTCCCCTATGTGCCTAGACCCGTCGGAAAAATAAATCACACGCCTTAGCCACGATCTCACGGAATGGGATGGTGATTTAGTATAGAAATTCGTATTCCGCCCTTCGGCAAAAGGGATGTTGTTTTTCTATACACATATCCGCATACCGGCTTGAATCCTCGAGGATGTAACAGATAAAATCTCGATCTAGCCCAGATCTTTGGGAATGAGAGGATTTTTCGGAAAAATCAGAAATTAAAGGTATATTATGGCCATTTTTGTTTAATTTTGTTCAGATTTTTGATTGCTTTTTGAATGTTTTCTTTTATTATCGAAAATATCAAAAAAACCATCCTCTGGGCACATAATATATGGTCTTCATGTCACATTTTTCCAATTAATTAATCATCAAATTCACATCGATCAATCAAAATGGGATTTTTCATGAAATTGGTACCAAAAGGGCATTAATTTTTCCAATTAATGTAACCAAGTCTCCGAACCCATTTTTCTCCGGTGCGTAGAAATAAAATAGTTCTCCCTCTATTTTATTAAGGTTTCTAATCAACCTTCCGTAAATGATTAGTGGCGGCTCCAATTGAATATTTTTTCATGAATAAACCTAAGTTGCGATTCGGTAGGACTTGGGAGAGTCCGAATTAGGTTAGTTGATTCAATTGACCCGATAATCCGTTAGCCTAAATTTTAGATTGCGACAATAGCTTCTCATATTTTTTTCAAGTAAATGATGGTAAGATCGATAGGAGGATAAGAGAGTTCGTATTTGTCGATTATCCATAAGGCGAGCGAGAATATGAATATGGTGCATGACATTGAATTTATAAGTTGTCGGCAAATAAGTTACATCTAGCGATTCTCTATTACTTATGAATAGAAGTGATTGTGGACATGGCGATGTTTACTGGAATATCACGTGAATTTTTTTAGACTACTGCACCTACTTTATTTTATTAAAGAAATTGGAGTATACATTGAAGCTCAGAGAATCAGATATGTCCTACCCAAGCTGTGGCGTAGGAAGGTAGGGGACTAGGTGCCTGTAAGCAGATGAGCCCGACCAATCGCTATTGAGCCGGGTGCTTGACCAAGTGTGACTGGGAGCTCGAGCAAAACATAGTGGGGGAGCCCACCTTCTTAGAAACGCTATTGCGCACAGGCCATGTAGGGTGGTCCGGACCCAGTCTAGTCAGGTGCCCGATAGACACACGACGGTCAAGAGAAGACCACAGGGAAACAAACGACACGATTTTGCATACACTGAACTTCTCGTTGCATTACATGAAAATAAAAGCGGCAACATTTCTATGAAATAAAATTTAGTTCCTGACATATTGAGCAATTACTCCTTTTTTTTTAAAGAAAGAGTGAGTACTTAACATGGCATAAGTAATTGATTTTCTTTTTTAAATCAAGGGAGAGCAACCCCTTGCGTCGTCCTTTTTGGAATAGAGGATTGAGTCGACAAGTAGCCCAGGCTCAAATCCCCGGTATCTTGAGTTGTTTACGTTTAGAAAAATCTCGTGTCGATTACACAGCTTATACGATTAACCTAATCTCGCTGCGTTCCTCCTATGCACTCCGCCATGTAGTTTGAGATTTACAATTAGCAGGACAGTGACAATAGGATTCCTTGTGCCACTTGTGTGTTTGAGTTCTCCAACTTTTATTTCATTCATTTAAGAATTAAAGCTAGTAAGAGAATTGCAGAAAGTTCATATCGGTGAAAAGTAACTGCTTTTCACCGTTTGATACTTTATAGCCATTTGAGTTTTCTTCAACCAATCAATCGCCAAACTAGCAAGTGTGGAGCTTGAGTCGTCAGCTTACTTTTCCATTGAATTGGCCAAAATACGTGTTGAACTCTCACGAAATGAGAGTGCCTAATTCTTCGTTCATCCGCGAAGGCAATTGCTGCCGCTGAATCTGTACAGAAGTGTCCCTCCTAAATTCCACTCCACGTTTGGGTCGTCAAAGCCCAACTCCGCGACACTCTTCCTTTGCATTGGGACTCACTCCCCCCTCCTCTTTTGGATTTGTTATGTGCCGAAGCACACGTGATGTATGTTGGGATTCGCATAATATGTACGGGAAAAAGTATGGTATAAAACGTGGCATGATTTTTCATTCGTATTCTTTATTGTATTTGTTGACACCTAAATTTTGATTTTTAGAAATTCATTTATTTACTTCATAAAATGAGAATTACATATAGTTCTCGCAAAAATAATCATCATGCATTGCATTTTATTTTTTGTCAGCCATACATTTAGATCGGAGTGAGTCAATCGAGTTTGATTTGATAAAAACTGGACCAAGGCTTAGTCATAAATTTTTACCAAGATATAATTGTTACACGTCCAAAAGGGGTGGCCGTGGAAAGAGAAGGAAGAAACGCCATATGTATGGGGAGTCATGGGCAGAAGTTGCAATACCCATTGGAAATTAGGAGACGATGGACAAACGGTGGTTTTTGTACTTACGAAGCCAGCTAGTTATCCTCTGAGCATTGTCCAGGTCTGATGGTTAGCATTATGATTTCTCTCTTGATGAACAAGCCTGTCCGTGATTTATTTTGATTAAAATTGAGTCATAAGCAACATGGGTGTACCGGATCTTATTTGTGATTTGGACTTCATCTCAATTTTAATCTAGCCCATTCTGACATCTAAAATGGTATAGGGGTTCATTTAGTTGTCCATTTGTTTAATCTAGGCCCGCAAGACATGAGAATTTCGGCCATTATGTCATTCACATCTTCATGACCGAATTCCATAGTCCTTGGGGAGCTAGGACTCTTCCAATTTTGAAAAGGTTTTCAAGATTTTCATTAGTTGAAGGAGCCCTATCTTATGAGTATCCAAAAAAATTAAAACTCTATCCCTACTTTGCTGAAAATAACCGAGAGTTTTGGTAGATGTGGGAACTCATAATCCAATGGCACATGTTGGATCCCACTTCGACTAGGATTGTGAAATTAACGGTCCTAAGAGAGTCCTACTCCAAATAGGACTAGTGGTCCGAAGGCCTTTATAAGCAACCCTAAGTCACGTTAATGGGGGTCGGCGATATTAAAATTTTTGGCTGCACACATTGTGAAGTGAGCTTCGAGAGATTTGAGAGTCCGATTGTCTCCTCCCCAGCTTGACGTTCACTTTGGTGGAACCTATCAAAGTCTCAGAATCTCATCCAAGCTGCTGGTCATCCGTGTGCCATCTTCCAGCGGCAATATCATCACCTTGACGTCCCACAAACAGCCCCTACATTGCTGTTGAAGCCTCTATTAATCAGCTCACGTCCAGAGTTTGTTCCCAGGGAGAAACAGCTCGTGTTTCTGCTGTTTGAAGACCAGCGAAGCTGCTGCCGCGGTGCAAGAATTATTCACGGATTGGAGTTTGAATAGCGGCTGTTTTGGGCGTGAATCAACGCTGCGAGTGTGCCGGAGTTTTTGCATAAAAAGCTTGAATAATCGAGTTCCGTACGAAGTTCGATTAGCAAAGACGATATCCGGTTCAAGGTAAGGTTTCTATCATTGAATGTTCACTAGCCTAGTTGGTTGATTCGCATATTTTAATGAATGTGTTTGCATGACTGAGTATATCATCGGGTATTTGTTATCATGGGCTGTTTACCTTTGCGTGCTTGATTGTTTACAAGGGACCCATTAAACTTGAAATCCTTTCATAAATATTTCTGGACGTCCCTTCATTGTTATCCATTGTTATTGCAATATTCGGATCTGAATATGTATTTGTTGGAATACTAATCTCGAGTGGAGACTTTAGTCATCATGGATGTTTGCCTTGGTCAACTTTTACTTTGGCTCGCACAATAAAAAATCGGTTGATTAATCATGAGCCTGACCAAACGGGAAAAGGAACATATCCTTTAAAAAGTTGGAAATTATCTGATACATTTCAAAGATTCTAAGAGATAATCTTTCCTGACTTTAAAATATGTGAATCCTTTGTGGATAGGGGCCTATCCCCTTGAAAATTTCGGCACCTATCCCTAGTTGGCCGAGAAATTAATTTTTTATATATACCTTAGTCTAATTCAAATATTTTTATAATCTACCTTGCCCATAACACATGCTCCCCAATTGTGCCTTGTCCCTCGGAAAACGTACATTAAAGGCAACATATGACTTCGATCTCGAAGTACGATCGTGCCCGTACGTGTGAATTAGATATCAAATCCTCGATCTCGAGGAGCGGATCGCTAATTCCTAAATAGAATTTCAAGGTTTGCCCTATGTATATAGGGACGACGGTAATTCTATAATATATTCACTTGCTAACCCTAATCTCGGGGGATGTTGTGAATAAAAATCGGAATTTCGGATTTAAAGGTGTTTTATGGGCAATATTGTTTATTTTTGTTCAAATTTCATTGTTTTCATGGTTTAAATAAATTCCTAAAAAATCCCAAAAAAGATGTCACATTTTCTTAAGCTAAATCACATTTCTCTTCACTTTTTGCATGAAAATAATGTCTAATAAAATTAGGACTTTGAGAAATCAATTTCTTAAGTTAAATTAGATGTTACTTCACATTAGAGTAGTTTTTACCTTTATTTTTTCATGAATCCGAAAATACACAAAAATATACCAAAAAAATACCATCCACGTTGCATAGCATTATAGTTTAGTTTGCATTATTATATTTTTCTTGTCATGCATATTTGCCACGTCATTATGCCATGTCACGTATTTTTGCCATGTCATTACATCTCACATGTCATATAGGTAGGTTGCATTAGCATTGCATTTAATAAAAGAAAACCCCAAAATTTTTTTTTTAATTCAAATCATCAAACTAAGGATTTTTCATGAAAATCGGGTACCGAAAGGGCATTAATTGAAAAGTTAATGTAACAAAGTCCCCGAATCCATTTAATCTCCGGTTCGTATGAAATAAAGTATTTTCTCCCGAATACTTTATTTAGGTTTCTAATCTACCTACCATAAAAGATTAGTGGCGGCTCCAATTTAAAATCTTGGCATGTAATTGAACCTAAGTTGCGATTCGGTAGGATTTGGGAGAGTCCGAATTAGGTTAATTAATCTAATTAACCTAATGATCCGTTAACCTGAAAAATTCAATTTTTAGGTCGCGACAGCTTGGCGACTCCGCTGGGGACTAATTTTTTCAAAAAATTCTGGTGGACTTAAGCCTAAGTGATTTTCATGTTGATTCTCCTTTTGATGATTTGGATTTGTAATTTGTTCATTTTTTTTTTGGGTGTTAATTGTTATATTGATTTTCCGACTATCCGACCTTTGTTTTGAATGATTGATAGCTGTGTCATATTGTAATTTAATATCTTGGGAATCATAAACTCTTGTGCATGAATTTTCATTTGTTTGCACTGCACCATTTTCAAAACCTTAGTAAAATTTAGGATGGTATCAAGATTGGGAATCTCCTTAGCCTCGATCACGAGGAATGGGTGACCCCATCTTCGATCCCGAGCTTTGGTACGGAGGATCACCCAACCTGGCTATAATCTCATAGCATGGAATGGACCCTCGACCTAAATGAAATTCTTAAAGGCTGAGCATTGACCAATCTAATTTGGTACGGTTTGTCTATAAGATTTCGAACTTTTTCAAAAAAAATCATAAAAAAGGGCACACACCTGACACCCGTCACGCGCATGTCTGTGTAATGTCATAATGTTGGTGGGTAAGCTTTCTGATCCTTTTCGTGCAAATTACGTATCCTCATGTACTATTTCGGTCGGTCCATGGCAATTAGGTTGGTCGTGTCTCGATTTACTACTTCATGGAGCGCATGGAATGCAAGAACATCCGAACTGTTCCAATGCCCAAGAAGGGACTAGGCAGTTGGTTTACCCAACTGGACAGCATATCTCGAGATTACGTGGAGCGCAGATTGGGGCGTTTGGTGCACTTTTGTGAGATACGGGTCCGTACCGGGCTTATTCAGGCGATTGCTCATTTTTGGTGCCCCGAGACCTCGACGTTTATATTCGGTAAGCATGAGCTTACCCCTACTTTAGAGGAATATAGCATGCTCATTGGAAAGTCCCTAGATCCGGAACCTATTAGTCCATATATCGGTACCGATCCTCCACTCTTGCTTGCTGAATTTTTGAATATTGGAATAGCTGAAGTTCAAAGAAATTTAAAAGCTAATTATGGGAATTGCTCATTCTCGTTCTTGACCGAATGTTTTAATCAAGCTATTTCATTGCAAAAAGGGAAAATTTTCTTGCTGGCTTTCTTTGGACTAGTAATCTTTCCACATTGTAAAAATTCGATTAACCCAAAGATAGCTTACTTTGTTCAACAAGTTTGTGAAGAGAAAAATTTTGTCAACGCAATATTGGCGGAAACTTTTATGTCTTTGAACAAGTATAAGCGAGATAAATGTGGTACTTTTAAAGGTTCGGCTGAGCTTTTACAAATATGGTTTCTTTCTCATATTAAAGGATGTCAAAATCTTGTAACAGTCGAAAAGCTCAGAAATTTTTCTCCCCCGATCATGGTTTTCAAAGAAAAACAGGATAAAATTCCAGATTACCATTTTTGTGAGTGGATAGGATTGTTAGAGGATCCGGAACCTAGGGGTTTCCTATGGCAAGCTAGTTGGTTCAAGATAGGTATGGCTCGTTTGGCAAGCGCTGGTGCAAGACCAATCCCTTTGCTCGGATTCACTGGAGCTACTGAGTATTATCCACTACGGGTGGCACGTCAATACGGAGTTGTCCAGACCTTACCACCACCCCTAGAAGCCGAAGGTGTTCGGCTCGACTTCACCGTCAATGTCCCGGAGCGTGAACAATCAGTGATTACCATCCGCTCATTGTGGGATTTTTGTCGGCCATCCAAGCTCAAGCTACCGAGGAAGGAGTTGCTGGGCAATGAAAAGATATATCATGCCACCCCTCAATACATCAAGAAGCATTCAATTCCTGAAGCCTTACGACCAGTAATCCCAGAGGTGCGACCTACGGCTACTCTTCATGCTCAAGTGGAAGATCTCACGCAGCAATTGGAGCGGGCAAAGAGGAAAGCGACAGAGGCGACACGGGCATTGAAACGGTTGAAAAACAAGGATGCTCTCTTGAAGTAGTAAATTGAGATCGTATCGTCATCGAGTCGTTTGGTTATTGGTCTTACATTTAATTAATTTTCTTTTCGATGTCTGGACACATTCTTTATTTTCCTAGGCTTCTTGTTAGGGAAACTTTCGTCAAGTGTTAGGCTTGTTATCCTTTAATTGCAGTTAAAACAGTTCTGTTCTCATTCTGACCTTGCTGTGCTGTAAGAATTTTTACACCCTTTTCCTGTTGGATTCAGTTTCCTCACTTCAAATGAAAAATGTTCATAAGATCTTGAACCATCTATTCAAAAAATTTCGTAATGATCCATCGTGTTTTCTATTTTTTATGGAGTTAATGGGCGGAGTCAGGCAGGCTGGAATTTGACACGTTCTCAGACTACAGATTCATTTTGCGATTTACTACTAGTAAACGTGCCGCATGATTAAATTGCCAAACATGAAAGTTGTTTATCTATGTTTCAATTAACAGCCTGAAAAATTTCGGAATTAAATTCACCATTTAAAGGGGTCCTTCGTTCTTTTAACAACAGGTGGACAAAACAGTTTTCTGAACGTAATTTTTCACAAAGATGCATTAAACTGGTTTGATCCACTCAGATCTAGCTCAATCGTCCAACACAAAAGTTGTTAATCAACCTCTTGGCTCTAAGCTAGTAAATTTTCACACCATTTTCACAATCGGATGATTTTTCATGAATAAATTCCCGAAACCCGACGAGGCTGGAACCTGCAGGTCAAGGTCACGAGTCAAGTGCTCATGAGTCTAGTATAGCCATGGATCGACTCGACGTCTCTCATGCATTATACTCATCATATGACTCTCTTTTGAAGGTAATTTATCACGGATCCTCCGCACATTACCCGATCGGTGGCTAAGAAAATGGCGGACAAGGCTGAAATCAACAACGCGGTCCAAGAAGCTCTACGAGAGCAATTCGAGGCTATGAACCAGAGGTTTGAGGGTATGATGAGCCAGATGATGGAACGTATGATGGCTGCTACTGTTGCTTCTGCTAAGCACCCGACCGATCCGACACCTCAGAACGCTGTCTCTCCGACCCTTCCCGCAAGCAATCCCGAGAAGGCTTCCGAGCATGTCCTTGGTTACACCATGCCGCTAGAGGATGTTGTCATTACTGGCGCTAGCTCGAGCGCCCCATCACCAGCTCTCATCTCCCAAGCCAGCCCCGTGGCTATGGGATCGTCCGTTGAAATGGCCAAGTCATTGGCCCAAATGGAGCAGCGAATCCGTGAGATGGAAGGGACGCACAACATACCCCAAATTGACCTATCTGTCTTTTCAAAGGTCACGGTGCCGGAGAAGTTTAAGATGCCCGATTTCGAGAAGTATGACGGGACTTCCAACTCGGTCCAGCACGTCCGGATGTATCAGGCAAGAATGAACAAGCATGCGACCAACGGCCCCCTCATGGTTCAGACTTTCCAGGCTAGTCTAAAGGAAGCTGCCATGAGATGGTATACGGACTACGAGATCTATCGGATGGATGATTGGGAGAAGGCGGCTAATGCTTTCGTCAAGCATTTTAGCTTTAACTTAGACGTGCTCACCACCAGAGAAGATCTTGAGCAGCTTGAGATGAAGAAAGGAGAGACGATTAAGCGATGCGCCACCAGGTGGAGGAATGTGGCATCTCGGCTAAAGCCGGTACCTCCCGAGCGAGAGCTCATGAAATTATTTGTCTCCACTTTACCTCGGACGATGCGGTCACGAATCCTTGGATCCGCTGCGACGTCGTTCGGTCACCTCATCGCGATGGCTGAGGAGATTGAGAGTGGTATGAAGAAAGGTTGGTACGGAGATGTTGCCACTAGTACCAAGAGATTCACGGCAAAGAAAGACAAAGAGCACGTTTCACGGGTTAACATGACCTATGCCCAGAAACCCATGGCCCGGGTGCCGGTCGTGCAGATCCCTAACCAGCAGCAGGGCAACTTTAGTGCACAACGGCAAAAAGGAAATTTACGTCCTCCTCGGCAATTTACTCCTCTACCTGGGACCCCGTCGCAGGTGCTTGAGGTCTTACGTAAGAAAGGGCTTCTGACTTCCGAACCTCTACGACTTGGTAACACGAACTCACCAAGGTATGACCCGTCAAAGAAGTGTGACTACCATTGTGGTGAGCCTGGACATGATGCAGATGGCTGTTATGTGTTGAAACACCGCATTCAAGACTTGCTCGATTCCAAAGCATTTTCATTTCAAGACAATAGTCAGCCAAACACCAAGAATAATCCTTTGCCGGATCACTCGGGCAAGGTTAATGCTGTCTTTAGTTACGAAGGCGGACGAAGAGGTGTTTTTAAGATCCGGGTGGTTGACATTTTCAATGCTCTGGTTAGAGCAGGCTATTATCAGGTTGGAGAAATAGTATCGTTCGGCCAGGTGGAAGAAAGAATCTCAACTCTTATGGAGAACGGGTTGATAGTCCGGGCAAATCGAGGCGAGGTAGTAGCCACTTGTATCTCGGATTGTAATTGACTCGGGATCAAGAATTTGCTGCTTTGGCTCTATCTCAATCTGAATCTTCTCCGAAGGTTAAAGCGATAGAAGCCGACGTGGCTAGTCTAATTAAGAGTGATCCGGAGTTAGCTGATATGCCCGCCTTGGAGGACGCAATAGATGATGAACTCGGAATTGTTATACCCGAGACTCTGGTGATTACTTCCCCCCAGCCTTTTCCTTATAAAGATGGCAAGGCGGTTCCTTGGTCCTATGACCTTGCCCCGATAACAAGGTCCGGACGTGCTTATAATGATGATCGGCCTGCCAAGCGGGTAGCTGAAAAGGATGCAAAGGAATTTTTGGCTGTGATCAAGACAAGTGAGTACAACATTGTTGATCGATTACGAAAGTTGCCGGCTCGGGTTTCTCTACTTGAGCTCTTACGGTCATCCGAAAAACATCGGGATTCCCCGATGAAGGTGTTGGGCCAAATTCATGTGCCCGAAAACATCGATCGGGATAGGTTGGAGAATTTTGTTGGGGCCATCCTTCTAAAAGATCGGGTTGCATTTGCTGACGATGAGATCCCTACCGAAGGACGAGGCCACAACAAGGCCTTACACATAACGATCAAGCACAAACAGACTTATGTGGCTCGGGTGCTCATTGATAATGGGTCGGCATTGAATATTTGTCCCCTAGCTACACCGAACCGCCTGGGAGTTGACTTGGCCGGGATGCGAGCAGCCAAAACCTCAGTCCGATCTTTCGACGGTATGAAAAAGAACGTTATGGGGCAAATTAATCTGGAGATCCAGATTGGACCATCTCTGTTTGATGTCTTGTTCCAAGTGTTAGACATCCCATCTGCATTCAACCTCTTGCTAGGACGTCCGTGGATTCACAATGCGGGTGCTGTTCCATCAAGTCTTCATCGGAAGATCAAGTTCGTGGTCGAGCAAAAGTTAGTGATTGTCCATGGCGAGGAAGATCATCGAATCTTCAACGAAACGGCTATCCCCTACATCGAGCCGGCTCATAATGAAGAAGATTCTTACCATGCTTTTGAGCTAGTACGGACCATTCATGCGTCGCCGGAAAGTCCCTTACCCGTTCCTGAAATATCAACTACCTCTCTTATGGTAGCTAAGGTAATGATCGGTAATGGTTTTGAGCCCGGCAAGGGTTTGGGTCAGCATGGCCAAGGGATCCGCAACCCAATTCAACTTAAAGGCCGGTCCCATACAGCTGGTTTGGGATTCCAAGGACGTGGCCGTCCTAGACATGGTAAGCGACGTGCGATGGGTCGCGGTAAGCTGGAATGTAGTCCTTTGCCACCACCTTTGTACACCACCTTCCGATCAGCTGGAGTAGTCGCCGGTTACAATGAGACAACTCAATTTGAAGATGACCTAGGGATTGTCTTCCCTGACTCGCTGAAGGACCAAGATGCTGTGGTTGAGCTGATGGACCCGGACGACGATGAAGGTGATGATGGAGTCCCCGATCTTGCTGGATGGTTTGATGATTTAACCATTGTTGCCGTATTTGAGGATCCCATGCAAGTTGATGGAACACCCGAAGAGGAGCCTTACATGCTACCTAGACCCCTAAGGCCATCCGTCAATGCCATATTCGACGATCCACTGGAGGGTTTAGATTCAGAGTAACACCTTTACATTTATGCGATCCCCTGCGTGGGATATTCTAGTTTTTAGGAGTCTAGGTTGCATCACTTTCTTAGGATTCTCGTTTCAGTTTTATGTCGCACTTTTCAATTTCTTTTTCAATAAGATGTAATTCATTGATTTTATTATCAATAAAATTACAAATGTTCTTCATTAAATTCTTTGAATCTTGTCGAAGTATCCCCAAACCAACCCGATGACGATAACCAGCGATCGAACAATCCGTTATCTATGGTAAGCACCGAGGGTTGGGCTTCGTCAAGAATTCTCGCCCCGAGGTCTTTGAAAACAAAAATTCTTCAAAGGAAACACCCAATTTTTGAAAAAAATGAACGAATGATTAAGCCCTGTTTGTCCTTCCGATTTTGCTACTTTATGTTTCGGGGGCACATATGAGGAGGGAAAACCAATGGATTTAGAAGTATACGACTTAGATGAGTCCAGTCCAGATTATGAGGAAATTCGTCGGGATTTCGAACAACATGAAGAGATCAAGCCCTTGACCGGTGAACAAACTATCTCGATCAACCCGGGCGATGCGAAAAACCCTAAAGAAGTTAAGATCGGGGCAAACCTTCCTAAGGACGTAGCCGAACGTCCGACCAACCTCTTGAGGGATTACCAAGACATCTTCGCCTGGTCCTATGCAGATATGCCCGGTCTTGACCGTTCCATTGTCGAACATTGCTTGCCGATCGATCCTTCGGCTAAGCCGGTGGTGCAAAAATCGCGGAGGGCCGGACCAGAATTGGTGCAGAAGATTAAAGAGGAAGTCATGAAACTTCTCGACGTAGGATTCATCGAGACTACAGAATATTCCGATTGGGTCGCTAACATAGTCCCCGTCATGAAGAAAGATGGGCGCATTCGGGTCAGTGTCGATTATCGAGATTTGAACAAGGCCAGTCCTAAAGATGATTTTCCCCTCCCGCATATCGACGTACTCGTTGACAGTGCCGCGAGGTTTGAATTGTTTTCATTCATGGATGGTTTCTCTGGATACAATCAAATTCCGGTGAACGTCAATGACAAGTTGAAAACCACTTTCACTACGCCATGGGGGATGTTCCATTATCGGGTAATGCCGTTCGGTCTTAAAAATGCTGGGGCCACTTACCAACGGGCCATGGTTGCCCTTTTTCATGACATGATGCATAATGAAATTGAGGTTTACGTCGATGACATGATAGCAAAAACAAAGCATGGAGAAGATCACGTGGAAACGCTGAAGAAATTGTTCGACGGACTCCGAAAGTACAAGTTACGCCTCAACCCCGCCAAGTGTGTCTTTGGGACCAGCTCGGGCAAGCTGCTCGGATTTGTGGTAAGCGAAGAGGGTATTGAAGTCGACCCTTCTAAAGTCAAGGCGATTCGTGAGCTTAAGCCGCCAACGACGGTTAAAGAAGTTCGAAGTTTGATGGGTAGGCTAAACTATATTGCTCGATTCATCTCTCGGTTATCAGAAACCGCTAAGCCGTTCCTCAAGCTGTTAAAGAAGAATGCGCTAGTCGAATGGGATAGCGAATGTGAGGAAGCTTTTGAGAAGTCGAGCGAAGATCCGATGAATCCACCCGTGCTTGTTCCTCCAACGCCGGGGCAACCTTTAATCCTCTACCTCACAATCCATAGTGAGTCCTTGGGTGCTATGTTAGCCCAAGAAAGGCGGGAGGATGGAAAAGAACAAGCCATTTATTATCCGAGCAAAAAATTCACAGCTTCGGAAATGAAGTACTCCAAAACAGAGAAAACATGTGCGGCGTTAGTCCGGGTATTGCACGGGCTTCGGCAATATACGTTGCATTACCGGGTGCTTCTGGTGACAGAATGCGATCCTATCAAATACTTGCTGAATCAACCTGCATTGATTGGCAGACTTGCCAAATGGCAAATCCTCATCTCCGAGTTTGATGTTCAATATTTGTCCCAAAAGTCAATCAAGGGACGGGCTATAGCGGATGTCCTAGCTGAAAGTCCAGGGCGAGATGATGACGCCTATCATTCCGAAGATCGAATCATGTCGGTGGAGGATTACATCTGGACCATGTATTTTGACGGAGCTGTCAATTTATCGGGATCGAGCACTGGAGCCGTCCTAATATCTCCCGGTGGTCGGCATTATCCCGTGGCGGCGAAGTTGGTATTTCCATGCACAAATAACATAGCAGAATATGAGGCGTGTATCCTCGGCTTGCGGGCCGCGATCGAGATGGGAGTTACTCAACTCAAGGTATTTGGGGATTCGGCGTTGATTATCCTCCAAACAGTTGGAAAATGGAAAACCCGGGACGCCAAACTGCTGCCATACCACGAGTATCTAGATGAATTAGTAGAGGAGTTTCACGATATCTCGTTCGAGTATTTGCCTAGAACTCACAATCGGTTCGCCGATGCTTTGGCTACCCTGTCCTCAATGTTACAAGTCACT
This sequence comes from Rhodamnia argentea, assembly GCF_020921035.1. NCBI lineage: Eukaryota > Viridiplantae > Streptophyta > Magnoliopsida > Myrtales > Myrtaceae > Rhodamnia > Rhodamnia argentea. Next base: position 21,313,147 of record NC_063150.1, on the reverse strand, counting down.
AATGGACTTGAGATTGAGCCGTTGAAGATCGAGATACTAAGGAAGCCAGCATATTGTATGGCTATGACCGATGAACCCGACGGCAAGCCATGGTACCACGACATCAAGACTTACATTCAGAAGCATGAGTTTCCCGAAAAAAAGTACCGCGTCCGACCAAAGGTACATAAAGAAGATGGCCTCGAAATTTTTTATGAGCGGAGAGAGTTTATACAAACGGTCGTTCGATTCGGTCCTCCTAAGGTGTATAGATTCCACCGAAGCGGTCCGCTTGATGGTGGAGGTGCACGAAGGAGTTTGTGGTCCACACATGAACGGACACATGCTAGCCAAGAAGATCATGAGGTTGGGCTATTACTGGCTTACCTTAGAGAGCGATTGTATTCAACATGTCCGGAGTTGTCACAAATGCCAGATTCATGGTGACAGGATTAACGTTCCTCCGAACGAGCTACATCGATTATCCGAACCATGGCCATTCTCTATGTGGGGCATTGACGTGATCGGTCCTATTAATCCTAAGGCCTCCAATGGGCATCGTTTCATTCTGGTGGCCATTGACTATTTTTCTAAATGGATTGAAGCTACATCATACTTGGCGATCATGCTCGGAATGTCGTGAAATTCATCCGTCGAGACATTATCGCACGATACGGCTCGCCCGAAGCCATAATCACCGACAATGGTTCAAACTCGAACAATAAGCGGGTCGATGATCCGTTCAAGGAATTCAAAATCAAGCATCCGAACTCTTCTCCATACCGTCCCCAAATGAACGGAGCGGTGGAAGCAGCCAACAAGAACATTAAGAAGATCTTAGCTAAGACAGCTGAGAATTATCGCGGCCGGCACGAGAGGTTACCGTTTGCCCTCATGGCGTATCGGACTTCGATTCGAACATCTATCGGGGCAACCCCGTACTCTCTTGTATACGGGATGGAAGCAGTGTTACCGGTCGAGGTGGAGATTCCCTCTTTGCGGGTCCTATCTCAAGTCAAGCTGATCGAGGCTGATTGTGTCCAGCAGAGGATGGACCGATTAAATTTGATCGATGAAAAACGGCTTAGGGCCGTATGTCACGGCCAGTGCTATCAGCAAAGGGTTGCTAAATCCTTTAACAAAAAGGTTCGGCCTCGACACTTCCAGGTTGGCGACCTTGTCCTGCGAAAATTGTTGCCCATTGTTCCACTTCCCGAAGGGAAGTTCGCTCCAAACTATGGTGGCCCGTATGTTGTGAAGAAGGTACTCCCGGGAGGCGCTTTGATTTTGACCGAGATGGATGGTCGTGTTTTTACCAACCCCGTCAATTCGATCTTTGTAAAGAAATATTATGCTTGAATTGCTCCGACATTTTAATCAAGTTACAATTCATCTAATGAGTGTTCATGCATTATACTTGTACTTGAATTGTTCTTATTCGCATTGTTAATCTTCAATGTGGGAGGTTTTCGATCAGGAAATTTCTTTGATTCTGCTGAATTGATCATTTTGAATGAGGAATATCGGGACGATGAAAGGCAAACCATTTCCTATACACGTCTATATCATAACCCCCGGTAAAAAGAGAGAGTTTCCATACTGACAAGGTAAAGGGTTATCTCGGGAGAAGAATGACAGCCAAGATGATATGAGGCATTCATTTCCTCTATCCAAACACTACAGGTTGCCCTTTGCTTAACCCCTTTGAACAGCGATTCATTTCATGCCCCTGTCGGGAACAACCCCACATCGGGGCAATTCTCGAATCAAGGAATGAGTAAAATCTTCTTGCTCTCACTTGCATCAATCTTTGAGTGTATTTATTGCATGCAAATTCTATATTAGTCCAAGTGCCTTAGATATGACGAAGAGCATTTCATTCTCTACATCATACACATTTACCCCTTTGCAAACTCAATTTGAGCGGCGGATTCATTTCTCGTAACCCAATTGGTGATCATCCTAGCAAGGAATCATTCCAAATCATCCGGCAAATGAGCAAAATGCCTTGGGGCAAACTCGAACTCGAAAGATTTGCCAGCAAAATATGCAGGCCCTGGACGAGGCCCCTTCCTTCCTTTTGAAAAAAAAAAATCAAAAAGAGAGGTGAGAGAAGGGAGTAAGAAAAGCAAAGGCTTACCATTCAAAAAAAGAAAAAATGAGAAATGAGGCCTAAAAAAAAAAAAAAGAGAAAAGGGGGGCCATTTCTTGTGAAAGAAAAGAGGAAAAAACTCCGAGAAAATCTCTAGAATGAAGGGGTTCTCAGTTGGACACATTCGAATGTTCCCCAAGGGGTCTGCAAGAATACCATTCTAAGCAAAGAGATGGTCACCCGTCTCATCATTATGCACCCTTTGTTGCAAATAAGCCTTTCATTTCTAGGCCTACCCTAAACCTACATTACAACCGTTACCAAAAGTCTCTTCAGATTAGGGCACTTGGGTTAATGTAGGATTTTGAATTGCTTATGAATATCGCTTGAAGAAGTGCGAGCAAGATCATTTTTACTTCATTTTGCGGGGTTCCCGACTTGTAAACCCAATGCAGGTGACAAGAATTTCATTTCATTTCAAAGCCAAAAATGACTCATACGAGTCCCCTTTGATAAACCCTTTAACCAAACCTGAATTACGGTCCTTGCAAAAGACCTCATAGATTGGCCTGGTCATACTGATTGCGAGAATACCCGGACCCTTGTCAAGTGTGATGATGACAGTTCCGAGTGTTTTCTCTTACCCGTATCAATGGTCGGGTTTCCAAACCCTTTTCATGAGAGTGAGCGAAAGTCCTTTTTGACTGCAGTTCCTCATTCGATTTGATCAAACTCATCAAAAGGATCAGATCGATTTCCTTATTGACAAATCCCCATGGAGCTTTGCAATATAAACAAAAAATTCAAGAATTTGTGGACGTATCATGCTGTGTTAACAATTGATCATGTTCATTTCAAGTGATTAAACAGGTACGATACAAGCAATCTGCCCCGTTCCTTGATTATTCATTCGAAGAACCAGGTAAGTTTTCCGAACTCCTTTTCAAAATTAACAGCTTTTCCGATGATAGTTGTTATGATTCAATTCAGGCAATATGCCCCTTTCGTACTTATCGATTCCATTCGGTAGTATTCCTCTCAAATATTGTTCAAATCGGGCAATATGCCTCTCCTGTCGAGTCGTGTAGACATATGCACTGGCGATCTCGACATCTTATCAAATCATAACGACGTAGCTCTTATGATTTTGGTCTCGAATCACGAAGACATATGCACTGGTGATCTTGACCTTTAGTCGGCTCATAATGACATAGCTCTTATGATTCTCGGCCCTTTTATCAAATCATGACGACATAAGCACCCATGATTTTGATCCTAGTCAAATCATAACGACGTAGCTCTTATGATTTTGGTTCCCCTTTGTCAAATCGTGAAGACATATGCACTGGCGATTTTGACATTTTATCAACTCACAATGACGTAGCTCTTGTGAACTTGATTTCACTTCTTTCGACTCGCAACGACGTAGCTCTTTGTGATCTCGAAGGACACACATATCTTGCGTTGTCTCGCATCGTGGGAAAATCTGCGGTAACGAATAGGCCCGGTACCTTAAGATCCTCGCATCAGAAACTTGGAAATTGAGGGAATCATCAACATTATGAGGTATTTGCTACAACAGGTATTCTCATATACAATCCATGTGCAGATTTCACATTTTATTTATAGTCTCGCATTTCATTCATCATTTATTTCACATTAAAAATGGGATTCAATCCTGCCAAAAATTACTATCACTTGCATTGGCAAAATTTAGGTTTCAATTTTGGTCTTTGAGCGAAACCTCTGCGAACTTCCACTCAAAGAGGGGCAGCTGTTGACACCTAAATTTTGATTTTTAGAAATTCATTTATTTACTTCATAAAATGAGAATTACATATAGTTCTCGCAAAAATAATCATCATGCATTGCATTTTATTTTTTGTCAGCCATACATTTAGATCGGAGTGAGTCAATCGAGTTTGATTTGATAAAAACTGGACCAAGGCTTAGTCATAAATTTTTACCAAGATATAATTGTTACACGTCCAAAAGGGGTGGCCGTGGAAAGAGAAGGAAGAAACGCCATATGTATGGGGAGTCATGGGCAGAAGTTGCAATACCCATTGGAAATTAGGAGACGATGGACAAACGGTGGTTTTTGTACTTACGAAGCCAGCTAGTTATCCTCTGAGCATTGTCCAGGTCTGATGGTTAGCATTATGATTTCTCTCTTGATGAACAAGCCTGTCCGTGATTTATTTTGATTAAAATTGAGTCATAAGCAACATGGGTGTACCGGATCTTATTTGTGATTTGGACTTCATCTCAATTTTAATCTAGCCCATTCCGACATCTAAAATGGTATAGGGGTTCATTTAGTTGTCCATTTGTTTAATCTAGGCCCGCAAGACATGAGAATTTCGGCCATTATGTCATTCACATCTTCATGACCGAATTCCATAGTCCTTGGGGAGCTAGGACTCTTCCAATTTTGAAAAGGTTTTCAAGATTTTCATTAGTTGAAGGAGCCCTATCTTATGAGTATCCAAAAAAATTAAAACTCTATCCCTACTTTGCTGAAAATAACCGAGAGTTTTGGTAGATGTGGGAACTCATAATCCAATGGCACATGTTGGATCCCACTTCGACTAGGATTGTGAAATTAACGGTCCTAAGAGAGTCCTACTCCAAATAGGACTAGTGGTCCGAAGGCCTTTATAAGCAACCCTAAGTCACGTTAATGGGGGTCGGCGATATTAAAATTTTTGGCTGCACACATTGTGAAGTGAGCTTCGAGAGATTTGAGAGTCCGATTGTCTCCTCCCCAGCTTGACGTTCACTTTGGTGGAACCTATCAAAGTCTCAGAATCTCATCCAAGCTGCTGGTCATCCGTGTGCCATCTTCCAGCGGCAATATCATCACCTTGACGTCCCACAAACAGCCCCTACATTGCTGTTGAAGCCTCTATTAATCAGCTCACGTCCAGAGTTTGTTCCCAGGGAGAAACAGCTCGTGTTTCTGCTGTTTGAAGACCAGCGAAGCTGCTGCCGCGGTGCAAGAATTATTCACGGATTGGAGTTTGAATAGCGGCTGTTTTGGGCGTGAATCAACGCTGCGAGTGTGCCGGAGTTTTTGCATAAAAGCTTGAATAATCGAGTTCCGTACGAAGTTCGATTAGCAAAGACGATATCCGGTTCAAGGTAAGGTTTCTAACATTGAATGTTCACTAGCCTAGTTGGTTGATTCGCATATTTTAATGAATGTGTTTGCATGACTGAGTATATCATCGGGTATTTGTTATCATGGGCTGTTTACCTTTGCGTGCTTGATTGTTTACAAGGGACCCATTAAACTTGAAATCCTTTCATAAATATTTCTGGACGTCCCTTCATTGTTATCCATTGTTATTGCAATATTCGGATCTGAATATGTATTTGTTGGAATACTAATCTCGAGTGGAGACTTTAGTCATCATGGATGTTTGCCTTGGTCAACTTTTACTTTGGCTCGCACAATAAAAAATCGGTTGATTAATCATGAGCCTGACCAAACGGGAAAAGGAACATATCCTTTAAAAAGTTGGAAATTATCTGATACATTTCAAAGATTCTAAGAGATAATCTTTCCTGACTTTAAAATATGTGAATCCTTTGCGGATAGGGGCCTATCCCCTTGAAAATTTCGGCACCTATCCCTAGTTGGCCGAGAAATTAATTTTTTATATATACCTTAGTCTAATTCAAATATTTTTATAATCTACCTTGCCCATAACACATGCTCCCCAATTGTGCCTTGTCCCTCGGAAAACGTACATTAAAGGCAACATATGACTTCGATCTCGAAGTACGATCGTGCCCGTACGTGTGAATTAGATATCAAATCCTCGATCTCGAGGAGCGGATCGCTAATTCCTAAATAGAATTTCAAGGTTTGCCCTATGTATATAGGGACGACGGTAATTCTATAATATATTCACTTGCTAACCCTAATCTCGGGGGATGTTGTGAATAAAAATCGGAATTTCGGATTTAAAGGTGTTTTATGGGCAATATTGTTTATTTTTGTTCAAATTTCATTGTTTTCATGGTTTAAATAAATTCCTAAAAAATCCCAAAAAAAGATGTCACATTTTCTTAAGCTAAATCACATTTCTCTTCACTTTTTGCATGAAAATAATGTCTAATAAAATTAGGACTTTGAGAAATCAATTTCTTAAGTTAAATTAGATGTTACTTCACATTAGAGTAGTTTTTACCTTTATTTTTTCATGAATCCGAAAATACACAAAAATATACCAAAAAAATACCATCCACGTTGCATAGCATTATAGTTTAGTTTGCATTATTATATTTTCCTTGTCATGCATATTTGCCACGTCATTATGCCATGTCACGTATTTTTGCCATGTCATTACATCTCACATGTCATATAGGTAGGTTGCATTAGCATTGCATTTAATAAAAGAAAACCCCAAAATTTTTTTTTTAATTCAAATCATCAAACTAAGGATTTTTCATGAAAATCGGGTACCGAAAGGGCATTAATTGAAAAGTTAATGTAACAAAGTCCCCGAATCCATTTAATCTCCGGTTCGTATGAAATAAAGTATTTTCTCCCGAATACTTTACTTAGGTTTCTAATCTACCTACCATAAAAGATTAGTGGCGGCTCCAATTTAAAATCTTGGCATGTAATTGAACCTAAGTTGCGATTCGGTAGGATTTGGGAGAGTCCGAATTAGGTTAATTAATCTAATTAACCTAATGATCCGTTAACCTGAAAAATTCAATTTTTAGGTCGCGACAGTATTCATTTGCAATATGACAAGTATAAATTGAATATTATCGCGATCCTTCCGAGGTTGAGATCCTTGAGGATAGTTACGAATTCCGAAGCGGGCGTGAATGGTTCCTCACACGAGGTGGTGTCACAGGCTTTTTGTGAACATAAGAATTAGATCGATCCAACATCATACGTAGAAGATTCGACCCAAAAAAAAAAAAAACATCATACATTAGTTTTTATGAATAATCATGTTAGTCCGCCGTCACGGGGTAGGTCTAGCGCCGCGTAGGCTTGTTAGAGCGCCGGCTTAGTGAAGGATCGGCGAGGGCCCGCATGATCCCCGATTAGCCCAAAGAGGACATCAACATAAACGTTAGTTGCTGCCTGCTGGTGCATGAATGATAGTAAAGTCAGATCATGTGGGACGACTCCATGCCGCACCAAGACGGAATTGCCACCGGATTACGCGTAAAACGCAACGACTAAGCAAGCGCAGAGGAAGACTTCTTGAAGTGAAAGGGAAAGCCAACGGCTCAACACTTTCCTAACTCAAGGTCAATTAACCAAGTCTATTTTATTACATCAATTCTTTGGGTCCACTGTCATTACTTGTAATTTTGCGTTGGGTAAGGCCACCAGGGACCACAAGACAAGAGGGCAACGACTTCAAGATTTGTTTTAGTCAACTACCTATCATTTTTTTTTCATGACACCGCAAACCTTAAACTTGTATCTGTGCGACAAATTTATCTCAAAATTTAATTTAGATGTAAATACGTCACATGCTTATACATTTGGAATTTATGTGTCATATTGATATAAGTTTGAGTAAGTATGTCACATGGGTACAGATTTGAGACTTTTTGTGTTAACAAAAAAGTTTGGAATAAATGTGTCAAAGTGAGCGTAATTTAGAATTTTTTTTTATGATTTTTTCTATTTTTTTATAGTGAAAGAGTGTAGCTTTTACTTTTATCATAACAATTTGGTGTTTTACACAAGACATAAAATGTGGGCGGTTCTCGGGAAAATGGGGAATGGTTTTGTTCTGAGACGATGGTTTGGCAATGCCGATGGTATTTGACTCATGAGGAAGATAAGCATGTGAATGGTACGTGGTGTCAAAGACGCGTGGGGTCCCCAAAAAAAGGGACTAAAGAAAGAAAACAGGAAAGACCAAATAAATGCCCGCGGGTCAAATTTTCTACTTCCCTTTTTTTGCACTTTCGTCCGAAAAAGCCTTTGATCGAGTCCTGAGAGCAGTTTCCAAGCGAAAGCCCAAAATTGTTTACGTAACTCTAGAGTCGATGAGCAGAAGATTACGAGAGATTGCTGGTAAAATGCCCTTTGGTGCCGATATTAATTAAGAGATTCTTAATGGATACACTTAATACGACGAGATATCGAGTGATTACATATCCAATATTTTCCCATTGAGTTGGCAAACATGTGATACATTTAGGAGTTTTTTGGACAATTTTCCGGAAAAACTGATGAATCATCTACCGATGATCCAACCAATTTGGTCGTTCCAGAGATTCTGTATGTATTCAAACGATTAGGTGATGAACAGAAAAACGAAGATGTGGGCCAATTGGGAGATTTACATTGACTCTTTGCTCTTTATTTTTGAAGTTCTTAGAATTGTTGGCTACTCGAAACTTCAACTCTTTGTATTAATTCTAAGTATTAAGCCCATGGGAATGATTCAGGAAAATATGGGCCTACAAGTGACGAAACGGAGAAATATCACTCCTCCTTTTGGGCCTCATGCAACCAAAAAGCCTTTGGTTTTGTATTTGGGCTTGATACTATCAAGTTCATAGACGCCTCCCCTCTCTCCTCCGTGCACGTCTAATTTTTATTTTTTAAATCAAGGGGGGCAACGCCCTGCATTGTCCTTTTTAGAATAGAGGATTGAGTCAATAAAGTAGCCTAGGACCAAATCTTTAGGATCTTGGGCCGTTTACGCTTAGAATATTACCGTGGCGATTACATAGCTTATGCGAGCTTATGCGATTAACCTAATCATGTTGCGTTCCTCTTATGCGATCAACTGGTCATGTAATTTGATTCTTTATGGCCTTCTTAGTTTTCTTTACTTTTCCATTGAATTGGCCAAAATATGTGTTGAACACTCACGAAATGAGAGCGCGCGGTTCTTCGTTCATCCGCCAGGGCAATTGCTACCGCCGAATCTGTACAAAGTTTCTCCCCCTAAATTCACTCCACGTCATAGCATATTTCTTGCATCTGGTCTCAATCAATGAGACCAATCAATAAGATGATCCTCAATGATTGATCATTTTCACCGACGAGAACGTCGGAGATGGTCGTTCCGCTCTTTTTGGATGGAAAAATGGATGTTCCTCAACTGTTGACTTTATTCGCATTCGGGCAGTAGCAACTACCGAGCTTTTGCACCCGAGTTGATACAGAATATCAATACCCTTTGCTGTAATCTGGCGGAGAAATGCTGATGGAATACTCAAAGCATGTGATGATATCGGCTCTCGTCTGTTTGAGCTCTCATCAGAAGCCCTAGGACTCTGTTCCACCCGGATCACTTGAAGGAGATGGAGTGTGGAAAAGGACACAAGATCATGTGCCCGCGTTGACCCTAGGTGAGACAAAGTATTCAGACAATGACTTCCTTGCAATTCTCCTCCAAGATCAAATTGGAGGACTTCAAGTGCTTCATGAGAACCGGTGGATCGACTTTCCCGCAATAGCCGGACCACTAGAGATCAACATCGTAGATCTTTTGCGGGTAAGTAGATTCGGCCAGATTTCATTGTTCATCTCTGCACTTTTCCGAAACCGTGTTTTGATGGGTCGACCCACTGCGACTCTCTTCTCGCCCTTATTACTGTACTTTCTCATATGCTAAGTTAGTTGAAAATTACCATGGCATCTTCCTTAGCAATGACATTATGTCTACACAAGCTGCACTTTTCTTTGGTAATGCAAATCCGTGTTTACCATTCCCAAATGGCTTGTGCATCAAGTATCCTAACAGAGCCATCCGACTAATCCATACTTGATTCCAACTTACTTAGATCATGCTAGCCTCACATTGATAGGTCCGAAATTGTCTAATGAGACAGATGCATGTTGAAACCAATTGCTTTCATAGGAGCGGTCAATGCAGGTCCTGGATATTCTGCAATTTTTGCATTTATAAACATCAAGATTGTAATCACATTAGTACGTAGAAATTATGTTCCTTCATTTCGACCCGTGAACCGACAGGACCGAAAACTCGTTTATTAATTGTTGCATTCGCGATTCATAACAAACAACCGACCCTAGAGTGTCGAGCACCGAGTCATGGGGTTTTAGTGGCATGCTTCTTGGGCGACACTCCTCAGCCATCTTCACGGCTGTCCGGACCCATCAAGAAATTAACATCAGCAGACAACCCACCAATCTACAAGGAGACTACGCCCTCAAACTACACCGCCCACTGCATTTCTAGCCGTGGACTGTGAATATTTTAGGTGATTTATTGATGTTTGTATTCAAAGATAAAAGTTTGCGCATCTGTTCATCTATGTAAAACTACAACAGAACAGGATTGCCTCTCTTCATTGCTCGGTCACCGACTTATATCGCTTCAATAGATAGAACTTTGAGCACCAAGACAACCCTAGAAAAGATGACCATTCCCCGAACGAAGGTAGAACCAAAAAAGAGAGCTCAAAATAGAGGTAGAGGAAGATTGACACATACCCTCTAATATCGAAAGAAATATGTTACCGTTAGATGAAACTGTGCCCAATACTCGTATGACAGTTACAACAACAAATCTACCAATCTACCACGAGAAAATTTGCGCGCTTGGGAACATTTCGGTTTGGTTCAGCTTCGAGTTCCAATTTGTATATTGGCGGCTAGAATAAAAAGTGAAACCGTTGCCCGCCTCCAACTTCACTCAACCACAATAACCAGAATCCATTGCAAGGCATAAATCTATGTACGCTTCCTACATTTTCAATGAAACAAGAGGTTTCAATTAAGACGCGACATAGCTGAAACCCAATTGAGCTAGTCGAGTCTGCATGGACAAATCCTAATTGGATTTTTTTTTCCCATAAATTGCAGAACTTGGGTACTATACGCCCCCCGTCCCCCAAAGAATCAGCCATTATTAAACATCATTGTCATTTTCTAAGCAAGTTGTAGCTCATAAGCAATGACTTTCTCCTTCCATTTTTATGAACCTCATAATTCCGTAGTCAAACGAAACCTCCCAATGTGATCCTGTTCTCTTCCGTCCACCTCTCGTCTATAAAGAAGCTGTTCACATCATGTATTGCAATGTCTCCATAACACTCAATTCATAATACAAACTCATCACGAATGAATTCAGATTCACAGCGAAATTGAACAAGAGTAGAGAGAAAGAGAGAGAGAGAGAGAGAGAGAGAGAGAGAGAGAGAAACAATTCCAACCATCGATTTGGCCTCCGACTCCGGCGAGGACAGGTATGACAGAGCGAGCAAAGACTCGAAAGCTGGCGTCAAAAGTCTCGTCGATGCCCGGATCACCGAAATCCCAAGAATTTCTTCATCCCACCGCACAAGACATCCCGAGGCTGCTCCAAATAGACCGGTGGCTCCGAGAATCTTGGCGGAATCGTCTGCGACCATGCCAAGAGGAAGGAGGCGATCGAGAGGATGCGACGCGCATTGGAAAAGCTGGCGTTCTTCCGGGTGGTGAATCACGGAGTTCCGGCAGCCATGATGGAGGAGATAAAGGGGCGGGTGAGGAAGTTCTAAGACCAAGACGATGAGGCAAAGGTAGTGTTCCACATGCGCGACATAACGAGGAAGGTGATGTACCAAAGCAATTTCGACCTGTACACGGCGTTGGTGGCGAACCGGAGGGACACTTTCTTCTGCTACATGGCGCCGAGCCCGCCGTTGCCGGAAGTTTGCAGGTGTGTGAGCATGTGTTCGGACAAGGCCTTCGATCGCAAGGACGCCACTTCCACCTGCGACGGTGAACTTTCGTTAAATATATTTTTATTTTTTATGAAAAAAAACCATAAACTATCAATAGAGGTAATAATTCATAAGTGCATCTACAAAGAATTCTTTCATGACTCTCCTATACTTAAAATGATATATAAGAGTTGATGAGGAAGTTATAAGTCACTTTGTGTTCTAATGAAAGTGAGAATACAAGGAACAATTGGCTAAACACTTCCTTGATAAATATGCGTTGCGAACATAGTGGAGAGAAATTATGTAATAAAGAACGCTAATAGTGGAAAGGAGCACTTGATAGGTGAGAGTCTTTTCTCGTGCACGATAAGGCTGCTACCCCATCGTCCGATCCATCCTCCCAAACAATGACTGGAATGTGCGCAATCCTTGGCCAATCTTCGTGGCCATCTGTTAAGCAACTCTCATTCAAAGCGGGACAATTGCGGATTCGTATTTCCTTCAAGCGCGCGAGGTTGCGCATCTCAAACGGCAAACGCTCTAAACTTTCACGGTTAGATAATACAATCTTTTCGAGCGAAGAGAAATTTCCAATCCATTGAGGCAAACTCCTCGGTTGCCGACAGTGATAAATCTCGAGAGATTGTAGAGCCGTGACATGTTGAATCTCCTCGGGTAATGCCACCAAATCCGTAAGATACGAGATTTTAAGGACACGTAGCTTCGTAAGGAATCGCCATAGGGTGCCATGCTCGTTTTCTTGGCACGATAAATCGATTCCTACGGAACTACAAATGTCGAGTTCCCGGAGCGAGGAAAGGTGCCGTATGCCACGAGAAAGACTCATTAGGTTGAACGAGTAGAGTCTCATGGACTTGAGATTACCGGCCAATTGGAATAGAGTCTCGAGCATAGAGGGCTCCAAATCCGCATCGTTAGCAAGATGGAGACGCCTTAATTTAGAGAAAGGGTTGGATGTGGACCCCATTGCTGCTTCTGATGGGTAATTTGGATTGGCCATCAATTGTTGTTCCACCATTCTCGTGCTATCTATGTCCAAGTATTCCACCCGGGGGAATGGAGGCAGGAAAGTCAAATGGGGACAGCCCCATACTTCCACGGACCGAAGTTTTGGGAAGGATGACCCCGAATGGTACGACCGATGCTTTTGATCTGCTCCCATTCCTTGCCATCCTTTCAGTTTGCTGCACTTGATAAGGGACAGTCTCTCAAGAGATGGGAAGAAGAGGCCTGTAGATTTAGATTGTTGAAGGGACTCCAACGCATGCAACCGCATAAGAATCAACGTCCTTAAGGAAGGGAGTTCACTCAAGGGTGGTACGTCTCTCGTTTTAGACCCATGAATGAGGAGGAATCTAAGGTTGACCAATTTCCTCAAATCTCTTGGAAATGTATGAAGGTTCGTACATTCAAAGATTCTAAGGATCTGCAAGTTTACCAAATCCGTGAATGAATCCGGCAAAATCTGGATAAAGTGGTTTCTAGAAATATTAAGAAACCTTAACTGCTTCAACTTTTCAAAGGAGGAAGGAGGGAGAGGAGTAGCCGTGTTGCCAAAATCCAACACTCGACAATGTCTACACTCGGAGAGAACTTTGTGACAGTAGTATAGTGTAGAGAATCCATCTCCCAAAAAGATAAACGTCCGCAATTTTGATGTTTTGAGCAGGGACACCATTTTCTCTTCCGAGAAAGTATCTACAGTAAACGACGCATGGCGAATTCCTCCATCACTAACTCCTTCATTAAAATTAACGATCTTGCATTCACCTCCAGCAACTTTTGGGCAAGGTCGTGCATGAGATCATGCATCTTGAAAGTTAGGACCTCACCATCGTCGCCTTTGCTTGCAACATCGAGGAATGACCTACATAGTAGTTCTGACAAGTAATTGCCAGCGACCTCTTCAAGGTTATCCTCCCCGTTGCGTGACTCAATAAAGTCTTGTGCCACCCAATAATGTATCATCCTCTCTTTACGGTAGACATAATCTTTCGGAAACAACGAGCAATATGCAAAACAATGTTTCAAGCATGACCGGAGATGATCATAACTGAACTTGAGGACTTGCATAATTCCATCATCAGCCTCATCAATTTCTGGAAGTTCATGCACCTTGTAACGGGGCCATTCATCTTTGTTTTTGCCGTACAAAAGGCCTCCTATAGTTCTAATGGCAAGGGGAAACCCAGCGCATTTCTTAACTATATCTAGACCCATCCATTCCAGTTCCGAGTCTGATGATTCTACCCCATCTCCAAAAGCCATTTTCTTGAATAAATTCCACGACTCATCTTTAGATAAGCCAGGAAGATCATGGATAACCGATTTTGCATCCGTGACCTTCGCAACTGTGTGTGGCTACAAGTGGTTACAAGTATCTTGCTTCCCCGTTCACCACCCTCCAGCCAATCTCCAAGCTTCAACCATTTATTCCGATCTTCATTCCACAAGTCATCCAAAACAAGCAAGTATTTCTTCCTACTCAGAGTCTCATGAAGAAGACTCGGCAATTGATCATGATCATACCCTTGACAGTCAACTTTTGCAGATTTAAGAATATCTTTGATAATCGAATTCACATCAAAGACATCAGACACACACACCCACATCTTAAGCCCAAAATGTTCTTTTACCTCCCCATCGTTGTACACTAGTCGTGCAAGTGCAGTTTTTCCAAGACCTCCTTTACCAACGATGGCAACAACTGACACACTCCGGGTAGAGGAGGAATCAAACAATAGGTGTTTGATCTTTTTTCTGTCGTTTTCCCTGCCAATTATTGCTCTGTCGGGCGCGAAAATTTCAGTTTTCCTTCCTCTCCCAATGACTGTTGTTTCCTCACTCTGATGCTCCTCTAAATGGAACGTCCTATCATTTTTAATCCAATCCAGTTTCTTCCTAAGTTCCTTAATCTTATTAGTCACTTTGACGCGGTGTGCGAGCTGATTCGACTGAGAGAAGAAAAGCCGTACCGCTTTCGACATCTCGTTGCCGGGGGTGACCTTCCGCCTCAGATCTTCTGTGGCGACATCGTTGAGCAAGTCCTGGACGTCGTACAACACATCCTTGAGCCTCTTGGGCCAGAGGTTGACCTGGTTGTTATGCCATTGCCGGACGGTGCCCTTAAGGCTTTGGAGCTCATCCTGTGCGGTGCAGAGCAACTGGATCTGCTGAGAAGCGAAGGACCCTCCAAGTTCCGCCATTTCGGATGCAAGGCTTTTCAGTATGTTAGTGGCAAGGCTGAAGAGAACTGTTTCCGCCATTTCCAAAGGCAAAAGCTGGGGCTCAGAAGTGTGTTGCAGAGCCGATGCTTTTGTTGGGAGACAATGGTTGGGTGGCGCCTGATGATCAACTTCAGGCACAAATACATAGCAAGTCCAACGGCATCATAATGTTACTTCATCCTCAGTTAATCCACCAGATGAAATGGCATAACTTGCAGCAGAGGAAAAGAATAGCGTGTAAGAGTCCTTGTACTACCTGCGGCTACCAATATGGATTCCACTCTGAAACCAGTCCATACGATGCATCCGAGCATCTCAGCTAATATCAAGGATTCCTACGAACAAAGCATGCCACCCTGAAAAGGAATATTTAACATATCAGGACACTCCTAGCAATATTCTTTCAAAAGCTAGTGTCATATCAGATTTTAACCAAACAAATTTCGTGGATTGCACTCTGAATTAATAGCATGGTGACCACTCGAGGAAGGCGGCAACTTCATAAACAAGTAAGCTCATATGTAGCCCTTGCTACCGCCCTGCCCTCGCCGAGAAGGGTAGGCCAAGGTGGGGGGAATAGTTGGCAGGGGTCGCCGGACCCGGCGAATATTATCCTGCGATGGTGCATATCTAAGTAGCCTCAAATATATCAGTTACACATTCATATGTTTCCAGAATTTTTTTAATATACTACATAAATAAAAGTATTGCAACATTGTGAATATTTTAATTTAATTTTTCAGCTGAAATTGATGATATTTTACATTTGCTTTAACGTCATGATAGTTAACATAGGGCTGATTGATTAGATTTTTGCGTTTATAATTCTTTTCTCAAGGGTTAACTTATATGTGAAAAATAGGAATATGTTACATGATCTTTCACGTATAGGATTCCAGTTTTGGAATTGCTACAACTTTAATTAGTCACTATATAATTAGTTATTAATTTATGAGCTCTTCCGATATAGAGTGCACCAATCACGTTTCTGCATAAAAGTGGAAAAAAGAACTCTCTTGTAAGGAATGAAGGAAATAATTTTGGGTTTTCTCTCGTTAGGAAAGTAATTAATTACTTATGGTTTTTAATTAATACATGTATACAATCAATTAACTATATTTTATTTTCCATCACGCTTCATTTTATAAAATATAATGTCCCAATGATCAAGTAAACATTTATGGCCTCTTCACGTGTCTCATGGGCCACAGTGGTTAACTTACAGGTGAGGCAACCAGGAAAACGTTAACAAGTGCTTGTTTGATATAATCTTGGGGCAACTTTCACTTAAAAGAGAACTCATTTCTCGACAACCTTCATGTCCCTTGTGTTTGACTTCTTCTCTAAATCAACAATGACGGATATCCAATATCATCACTAAATAACCACGTAAAGTGAACTTCATCAAGACCCAACTCGCTCAAGTACGGTAATACCTGGTAACAGCACACACAATGGTCACTAGTGCGGATCCCGAAAACGAGCGAGCGACCGAGTTGAGAGCGTTCAATGAGACGGAGGCCGGGATCAAAGGCCTCATGGACGCTGTGATCGCCAAAGTCCCCCGCATTTTCGTCCGGCCGCTTGATAGCATGGCCTGCAGCGACGATCGCGCGGACATCCCAGTGATCGACCTAGGATGCACGAACGTGGGCCCCGCCGGTCACCACGAGGCGGTGCGGAATATTGGGCAAGCACTGGAAAAATGAGGTTTCTTCTTGGTGATCAACAATGGGTTCCCCGAGAGCCTCTAGGAGGAGGTGATGGAGGGGTCGTGCGGGTTGTTCGAGCAGGAGACCGAGGCCAAGAATGGATTCTACACCGGAGATATTACGAAGAGGGTCATATACAACAGCAACATGGCCCTTTATAATTCGGCAGCAGCGGATTGGAGGGACAGTATATTTTGCTCCATGGGACCAGAGCCCTCCCCAGCCCGAAGAGTTGCCCGAAGCTTGCAAGTGAGCCAATATCTTCTCTTGCACTTTTCACCTTTCGTAAAGGTCAAATTCATGAACAAATTCGCAAAGTGAATCACCAAAGATAGTTCGTGGAAGAATTGCAGTAGTTCATATCGGTGCAAGGTAACTGCTTTTCGCTGTATAATACTAAATTGCTGTTGACACCTAAATTTTAATTTTAATTTATCATTTCATAAAAATGAGAATTAGTAATGGTTCTCAGAAAAATAATTTTATCATGCATAGCACATTTATTTTCCGTCAGTCAAAAGCATGTTATGGCATTTAGGGTCGGATGTCGGGTCAATTGAGATTAATTTAATAGGCGGCTGGACCGCACTAGTTTGCAAATTTCGAATGAGGCCCGGAGGGGATGCCGAATTTTTCATCATAATTTTGGACTTAAAACAGCCCGTTTGAGCTCTTAAAATTGCAAAAAGGCCTAAATTAATTATCCATTTGATTAGTTAAGGTCCAATTGGGTCCGGAATGACAAAATGAGCCCACAAAAGCCTAGGATTTTGGTCCAACTTGTGGGAGTCCTCATTTGGACGAAAATTCTAACTATTTTTAATAAATAGGACTCCTCAAAAGTTAGAATTTTCAATCCGACGATCAATATCTAATAAGAGTTTCTGAATCGAACGGTCGTCGGTAAACCCTACGCTTGTGTGCAACCCTTTGTTCTATAAATACACAGTTATGTCTAGGGTTTAAGGGGGTTCCACACGTTCGTAAAAGCCAGAATGTTGAGATACCGACCACGTTCACGTTTTGAGAGAGAGGATACGAAGAGAATTTTCTCTCCATCAAGCCACCCAAGGGATTCGATCCAACGTGGTCACAAGAGCTCGATCAAAGTCCAGGGGAGTTTGTTTGACGAATTCAACACCTTGATTTGGTGTCTCACGTGGAGCTACTGGCCAACGCCGTTTGCTGCACATCACCGCTGAATAGATTTTTTTTTTCCCTACTTGTGTCCACAGATCAGCCCCGTTTTGTTCACTGTTATTTGCTCGCTGTTCGGGGAGCATTTTAGCTGTTGTCCAGAGGTTAATTCTGCTGCAAATTAACATTTGAGACAGCACTGTTTCAAGGTGATTTTCAGGCGAATTCACAGCTTTAAAGTGCAGATTTTCAGGCTCAATTCAAGGTAATCTCTCTATACTTTTGTAGGTTTGATTTGATGACGCTTTGAGTTGAAAAACAAGCTGTTTTGCCACTGTTCACATGCTGTGTTTATTCTGTTTATGTGTTGTTTCGTCCGAATCGAGGCTGTTTTGCATGTTTGTGGTCACTAACCATGCAGATCTTTGCGGGAGCATAAATGTAAGTATTTTACTCGCTTTAGATGCTGTTGTGCATGGATTGAAGGCCGTCTACTTGCTATTCTTCGGCATGAACACTGAAAATTTCGGGAAAAAATTCAAGGAGCAAGTTTTGCATATCAAAACCCTAATTTTTATCATGGACTTTGAAAATCGGGTTTAATTGGATTCATTGGATATATTTTCAGAATAAAAAAAATCTAAATCTAAATTAGGAAATTTTATTTCCTAGTAGGCAACATCTATGTTAAGTTGGATAAACTTGTCCGTCGCCGTTCGGATACGACCTTCCAACTTATTAAAGATGGGAATTTAGTTAATCCGATCTATCGCCGTTTAGATCCGATTCGCTATCTTCAAAAAGCCGAATTTAGATTTATGAATATCCTTTTTTTTGAAAATTATGAGAGATTAGGATTTGATTTGGTTTGATCTAGATCGCTATCTTGAATTATCTAATTGGATTGATATTCTGTGATTGACACGAATCTTGTCCGTTTTAAATTTCCCGATAGACTTAAAAGAATTCCTAAAATTTAGTGAGATATGGTTTCTTAGAAACCATGTCTAATTAAATCTTTAGGAAGATAAAGTTTCTTAAAAACTTTATCTCACTAAGTTTATCTTGAAAATCTAGGTTAAGAGAATCAAATCAAAATGTCCTTAATCCGGTCGAAAATTCAAAGAAAAGGAACGAAAATCAGTTCATTGTCATCTTGTGTGATTTCATGCATATCTCATCTTATTTACGAAAAAATTACAAAAAATCTCATGCATATCTTCATGTTATTTTTTCATATATCTCACGTTCCATGCATATCTATGCTTGCATTATTTCATTTATCTTGCCAAATTCACTTCATATATTTTCGAGTATCCCATCTTGCATTCCACATTTTCAAAATCAATTGCATATCTTTGAATAATCTTTAGTTTCATGCATATTATACTGCCAAAAATAAAAAATCTGCTCACGTCATATCTTACATCACATCTTCGAATGTCATCTAAGCTTATCATCCATTTTTTTTCTTTCTTTTTTTCCTTTTTTCTTTTTCTTTTAAATTAGCATATATCATCCATGCATTCATTTTTTTTTTTTGTTTATCCCATTGGTTGTCTTCCATATTCTGAAAATAACATTTTCCATATCTACATATCATATAATGTCACATATCATGTGTTGCATGCTCACGTTTTTGTTTATTATATTTATCGTGTCATTCGTATGTCACGTAGCGCCATGTTTAGACCATCCATTTTAGGCCAGTTAAAACTAGTTCATTTGTTTAAACCATTTAACCTAAAGTTGCATTACTAGTTAGTTAATTAAACTTTGCATAACATTGTTTGTCTTGCATTTTTGCATGAGCATATTGCATTGCTATTTGGGTAAAATTCATTGTCGTTGCAAGCATACATTCATTGCATTCATCTAAATAAGTAAAAACACCAAAAAACCACTCCATCATTTTGAATTTTAAAGTGAACTCAATCAAGTTGTCAAATCTAGATTTTCATGGATTTAAGGTACCGAAAGGGCATTAGCTTTAATTAGTTAATGTAATCAAGTCCCCAAATCCACAATTTCTGGTTTGTAGAAATAAGAATAGTCCTCCCGCTATTTTTATTTAGGTTTCTAATCAACCTACCCAAAATGGTTAGTGGCGACTCCGAATTCTAAATCATTCTAATTAACCAAAGTTGCGAATTGGTAGGGCTTGGGAAAGCCCGTATTAGGTTGGTCATTAAATTAGCCTGATAATCCATTAGCCTAAAAATCTGATTTTTAGGTCGCGACAATTGCCTTTTTTTTTTTCCCCCTCCTTTAATCGGGGGCTAAACTAGCAAGTGTATGAAACTTGAGTTATTCAAGTACCTTGCCATTGAAACAGTGGGAATAGGGGTTGAACACTCGGGAAATGCAAGTGCCCCGTCCTTCGTTCGATCGGGTAAAGCAATTGCTGCTGCTGAATGCATTTGATACTTCTCGCCTAGGTTCCACTGCACATCATGACATATAAGCTTGCATCGAGTCTCAATCAACGAAATGGATCGGTAAGGCGATCCTCAACGATTGATCGCTTTCACTTCTAAATTCACATTGGACATGATTTTCCTTTATTTGCATTCTAGCAATAGCAGTACCAAGCTTTTGCCCTCGAATTGATACGTAATAGCAACACACTTTATGTTGTTCTCTGGGAATCCATCCGACCATACTTTTAAGGCAATTCCAGTTCAGTTTTCTGATGCATCGAAAATTTTCTGGTAGAGAAATGCTGATGGAGTACTAAAAGCATGTGATGAGACTAGGCTCTCATCTGTTTGAGCTCTTATCAGAAGCACTCGGACTCCACCCAAATCACTTGAAGGACATCGAGTGTGGAAAGGGACACTCGATCATTTGCCACTAGTGTCCACCATGCCGCCAACCCGAGTTCACCCTGGGTGTCACAAAGCATTCAGACAATGACTTCCTCACAATTCTCCTTCAAGATCAAATCGGAGGACTTCAAGTGCTTCATGAGAACCAGTGGATCGATGTTCCTCTAAGTCTTGGAGCACTAGTTATCAACATCGGATATCTTTTGCAGGTAAGTAGCTTTGGCTAGCTATCATTGTTCATTTCCGAGCTTCTCTGAAACCGTGTTTTGATTGGTTGACACACTGCGATCCTCTTCTCGCCCTTATTGCTGTACTTTTTCATATGCTAAGCTAGTTAAAGAGCTCTTGAGAATTTACCATGGCATCTTCCCCGTAGCAATAACATAATGTCTTCATAATCTGCACTTTTCTTTGTAGGATGAATCTGCATTTACCATAAATGCCTTGCTCATCAAGTATACTAACAGAACTATTTGACTAATCCAAACTTGATTCAAACTTGGTTGTACCATGCTAGCCGCACATTGACAGATTCAAAATTGTCTAAACGAGAGAGATCTATGTACAGCACTTCTCACGGGAGCGGTCTATGAGGGCCCTAGCACTTTTCACAGCACCGAGTCATGGCAAACAAGAGCGGCCCGAGAGTGTCGGTGGCGTGCTTTTTCGGCCACACTCCTCAGCCATCATTGAGGCTGTATGGACCCATCAAGGAATTAACATCAGCAGAAAACCCACCAATCTACAAGGAGACTACACTTCCAAACTACACAACCAATTACATTTCCAAGGGTGTATATGGAACTTCTGGCCTTCCCGATTTCAAGCTGTAGACAGGAAGATAAGGAGATAATGGACATTCATGGTATGGGATTTCTCTTCATGGTGTCAGCAGAGGGGCGACTTTTTTACACGGTTTTCTTCAAGTTCGTATTTGAAAATAAAACTCTGTCCGTAGGTTCATCTATGTAAAACAACCAAAAAACAAGATCGCTCGGTAACTTACGCATATAGTGCTTCATTTGATAGCAGCAACACAACTCTCAAAAACTAAGATGCTTTTCAAACAAAAGCAGAACCTAAAAAAAAACACAAAACAGAGGGAGAGGAAGATTAACGCATGCCCTCTTAAATGGAAATAAAAGATGCTATCTTTAGATGAAACTGTATTGAATACCGGTACGACAGTTAAAACACTAATCTACCACGAGAAAAAATTGCACTTTCGGCAACATTTCTGTTTGGTTCAGCTTCGAATTCCACTTTTGTATATTGCCGACAAAGCAAAAACCTATGTACACTTAGATTTTCTATGAAACAAGAGGTTTCCATTACGACAAGACGATATCAAAAACTTAATTGATCAAATCGAGTGAGCATCACATTAGGATGATGCAATGATTGATCCAAGGCTACGACAAATCAAATTGTCCCGTCATCCATCGATGTTCAGCTCTATCCTAACGGATTTCTTTTCCATAAATTGCAAAATTTGTGTACTAGCCGCCTGGTCCCCCAAAGAATCAGCCATTATTAAACAGCATTGTCATTTTCCCAGCACGTGGTAGCTCATAAAGTAAGACTTTCTCCTTCCAATTTTATGGACCTCATAGAGTCAAATCCTCCTAATGTGATATCATTGTTCTCCTCTCCATCTCTCAGCTATAAAAATAGCTGCTACGCCTCCACAACATTCAATTCATAATCCAAACTAGCAAATTCACATTCACAGTGACATTGAATTGCGGGAGAGAGAGAGAGTGGAACAATGACTACCATTGATTTGGCCTCCGACTCCGGCGAACAGAGCTATGACAGAACGAGCGAGCTGAAAGCGTTCGACGACTCGAAAGCCGGCGTCAAAGGCCTTGTCGACGCCGGAATCACCGAAATCCCCCGAATCTTCATCCGACCGCAGGAGACATCCGAAAAGAGCTCCAAATCGGGCGGAAACTCCGAGAATCCCAGCGTCCCGATCATCGACCTAGGAGGAATCCAACGAGACCCGGCCAAGAGGAAGGAGGCGATCGAGAGAATGCGACGCGCGTCGGAGACGCTGGGGTTCTTCCGGGTGGTGAATCACGGGGTTCCGGTGACCGTGATGGAGGAGATGAAGGAGGGGGTGAGGAGGTTCTACGAGCAAGACGATGAGGCAAAGAAGGTGTTCTACACGCGCGACATAATGAGGAAGGTGGTGTACAACAGCAATTTCGACCTGTACACGGCATCGGTGGCGAACCGGAGAGACACTTTCTTCAGCTACATGGCGCCGAGCCCGCTGGCCGGCGGCGGCCTAAGCCTTTCGCAGAACGGTTTGATTTTTTTAATACAAAAATAAAAATTACAGCCAAAAGTTCTTTACAATTTTTTTACTACTTAACTTATGATTACTTTACAACAAATATTTTATCAAACACAATTCGCATTTTTTCAAAGCCCCTCGGGCTAAGGGTCTTTGCATTTTCCCCGAGCTCATTTCCAAAGTCGAACCAAATGCAGCCTCTATATTTCTATAGAAAATGGATCAATGTCTATTGTGCCAGAAATTTCTAAAAATTGGATAACAAATTCCAACTCATAGCTTGTGTGGTCAAAGATGATGAGGCTGTTTGCAATTTTCTGATTTCTTCTTCAACTTCATCGCTTACTGTCATTTGAAGCCGTTCGCTTCCGAGATGCCCTTTTCCAATGCACCGGCGTTTGGCAGGCGACGCGTAGAAAAAGCCAAACTCATATCTTCAAAGTCAGACGAACTTGCCATGCCAAAATCGCCCGTCGCTTCTTGGCCTTGTTCTGGAATTCCAGTCACTTTCGTGGGGATGCAACATGTATAATTGTTACCCTTTCCTCTCACTGCTCTTGGACCCAGTCATTCAATTGGCTAAATCCACCCCTCAATTGGCTTCATTTACACCCTTGACTGTTAGAATGACAGAAATACCAAATCCGAATTGCTCTCCCCGAATATAGAGGTGGCAAAATGCGACCACATCCGAAATAGATCCAACCCTACACAAGTAGACTACAAAAAATCGGCAACTCGTGACCAAATCGAATTCTGCCCAATGGAAAGGGAATTTACAAATAAAAAGATGAGCAGCATGTACAAATTTTATGCAGTGTGAAAGACTCCTGGGGTCCCCAAACAGAGGGACTAAAAGAGAAAAGAGAGGATAGACCCGAAAAGCTCGAACTTTATTTGTTATTCGTTGACCAAAAATATATTTTTCATCCATTCATTCATGTAAATTGGATGAACGATCATTTTTATTGATTTTCCGTGAAACATTTGCATCCCAAGGGACTTAACTTTGTTGATGTTTAGAGTCAGAGAGAAATAACGACAGAGTGTTTATGGTGGCTCAACCCAAACGAGGGTTGTATAATATGTATTTATATGAGTGAGTAATTACAATAAGGGTATAAATAAATACAACTACAGAAATACCCCAATATACATATAGTTACATGCTAATACTCCCCCTCAATCCAAAGTAGGTGTAACAACCGAGAGATTGGATCTCAATAGCGCATGACGCAGACTAGGTAACCCCTTTGTAAATATGTCGGCCAGCTGATCCGCAGAGGGCATGTAGCGAACACGTAGATCACCGGAAGCAACCCGTTCTCGAACAAAGTGAAAATCCAACTCAATGTGTTTAGTGCGAACATGAAATACGAGATTGAGTGCAAAATATGTGGCAGAGATGTTGTCACAATAAACAGTGAGAGGAGTAGAAAGTGGTACTTCAAGCTCACGAAGTAAATGCCGAATCCAAATGGTCTCCGCAACACAATGAGCGACAGCACGATACTCAGCCTTTGTGCTAGAACGAGCCACAATGGGTTGCTTCTTGGCACTCCATGAAACAAGATTAGTGCCTAGAAATACACAAAAACCTGATGTGGAACGTCGTGTATCAGAACACCCGGCCCGGTCTGCATCCGCATAAGCTGTTAATAAAGTGGGAGAACATCGCTCAATGAGTAATCCATGTGTAGATGTGCCAGCTAAATATCGGTATATACGCTTGACGGCTTGCAGATGAGGTAATGTGGGTTGATGCATGAATTGGCTAACCAAGTTCACAGCAAAACTAATATCGGGTTTAGTCATGGACACATACTGTAAAGCACCAACCATCCGTCGATATAGCATTGGAGAAGCGAGAAGCTCACCATCATCAATAGACAACAGAGTTTTCGATGCCAAGGGAGTAGATACAGGCTTTACCTTAACAAGGTCAAACTTGCGCAAAAGGCTATCAACATACTTAGCTTGAGATAAAAGCATACCGTTAGATCGGTGATGAGCCTCAATGCCAAGAAAATAGTGAAGTTGTCACGCCCCGACTCTCGAGCCCGCGACATCCCTACCAAACCGCTACGAGGTCACGAAGGATAACGTCCCGGGCGCGTTATCGACCTTTCGGATATATACGCATGCGGAAACGATTTACTTCCAAACAACATATAAACAAGCGGGGATAGCATAGTAGGAGATACATACCAAGGAAAATAGTCAAAAGTAACATCCACAGTTACCGGACAGTAGATGAGTCTTAACCTTACCGAGCTACAGAAATACATACAACCCCATACTTCGGGGGAGCTCACTAATACCTCAAAAGGTTACTAGGTCAGATAAGGTTTACTTCTCATCTACTCCAAAAGACTACCCTCATAACCTGGCCTTGGTATCCATAAAGCTCCATCACTTGGGACCCGAAAAATGGTTCCCACAACGGGGTGAGATATAAATCTCAGTGAATCAAGCCTAAGCTCGGTTAGGACACCGATTCGCCTAAAACATCCTAACCACGAGGATTATAACACCACGATATAACCATAAATCCAACAATCATATCACATCACAATAATCACCCACATGCATACGTACCGGCCTTCACCCACACATAATGCAATGCTTGACTCCACTCAACAGCCATATCAAACCACCAACTGAACACGCATCACACTCACAAGCGTGCACTGGACACCACACAAGTCCATTTATTAACGATGATCGCGCCCTCGGCGCCACAGTGATGAGGATCTACGCGGCCGGCGTGATCGACTCTCACAAATAATGCGCTCCCGCATTCTTCCGGCGAGACCGGGCTACGTTCCTTTTCCCTCTCGGCAACGGCTACTACAAGCGGTGTATCCAGTGCACTCTGCACGGCACGGCAAGTAGGCATCCCTATACGGGGCGTCGGTCCATCACAAGCTGCGACCGGCATCCGATAATCCCTTAAAACCGTACGTACCATACGGGGCATGAATTATCGTGCTTCTGGCAAGTCGTGTGGTTCCATAAAAATGGTACGGTGTGTACTATGAGTACAGACGAACTTGCCAGGAAAACCCATCATCGTTCCTTTATATGACCATACAAGACACCCGACACATCAATCAATTTATTCTCTTTGATTTAGGCCGGATGCTCACACAGACGTGCTCAAAGACTCGGCCCAAGGCCATTTTCATGCTAAAATATGTCTTTGATCTTGCACACGGTCATATGCATATGCAGACTGCCAAATAGACACTGCAAAGTCACACGGGACAATTAATTCCCAAACAAACACAAAATCACTCAACGAGCACTTAGAGTACTCAAATCAACATTTCAACACGGCGATCCGCCCAAACAAAGTCATCAATTCAACACGAATTAACCAATTCGATTAGGCCACATAAAGGCTCAATTTCGTGCCAGAGTCATTAATTAGCCAATTCGATTTATAATTGCCAATCGATCGCTCGTCTTTAACCTATCGCTCGCTCGCGATCAAATCACAACATATAGTCAAATTCATTTAACAACAATTAGCCACAGACAATTCTAATTTAATCGATTATGGCCATTTACCCTAAACCGGGTTTCTAACTAATCCGACCATAATCAAACCTACCTAAATTCCCTACCGACTAGCTAACTAATTCTAGGCGCAATTAGCGCCCTAACCAAGGATTAGGGTCAACTCACAAATTTAATAGCTCGGGCGGTCTCAACTCGAGCGACGGCGATACGAACTCGGCCCGGCCCAACGACGATCGGAGAATCTTGAAAATTCCTCGGCACGAACTTTGGGACCGGCGTCGAAAATCACTGTTCACCGCCGGAGTACTGTTCACACTGTTACTTGTTCACACCCGAAACACTTGTTCGCGAGGTACCGTTCAGTCGACACTTTGTTCACGCCCGGCCGGTGGCACTATTCATGCCGGTTCTTGTTCATGACCGGTGAATCACTGTTCACTAGGTAGTGTTCACGAGATCACTGTTCACCGTTCTTGTTCACGTAGTCTTGTTCACGCACTGTTCACCCGAACGGAAAATTCGTCTCCACGCTCTCGGGACTACGGCGAAGGCTGCGATTTCGGCCGCGGAACACCCGGATTCGGTGGGTCTCGGGCAAGGATCAAAGGAGGCCGAGGTGAAGGGGCTCGGGTCGGCGTCGGGTTGAGATCTCGGGTGGGTGCGGCTCGGGAAGACCACGGCTCGGGGTGAGGTCGCGCGCCGCGGGGCTGGTCTCGGGCCGGAGTGGCGGCGACGCGAGGTCGAGGTGCGGTGGAGGTTGGCTCGGAAGAGAGACGAGGGTGACGAGGCGACGAGCTACGGCCTCGGGCGCCGGGGATGCGAGGTGACGGTGGCTCACGGATCGGGGTTGGGTTGGCAACGGCGGCGACGCAAGGCGGAGCTGCGGTGGTGGCTAGTGGGTGACGAAGTGGCGCGGCGATGGAGTTGGCCGGGCGAAGCAGCTGCAGCTTCGGTTCTTGGTGGGGGGCGTCGCACAAAAACCAGAGGAGGAAAGGAAGAAGAAGGAAGAAGAAGGAAGAAGAACGGGAGGAGGGGAGTGGTCTGGTCGCAAAAAGGAGAAGAAGAAGAATAAGAAGAAGAAGAAAGGAAGCACATGGGGGGGGGCAAGTGGCGGACAAAGGAATAAAAAAAGAGGGGGAGAGAGAGAGAGAAAAAGAGAGAGTTGGTGGGGAGGGGGTGGGTGTCACAACTCTCCCCACCTTAGGAAATTTCGTCCCCGAAATTACAAGACGATCACGACTCCTCAAAAAGATACGGATAGCTACTTAACATAACTTCTTCGTTCTCCTATGTAGCTCCTTCGGTTCCGTGGTGTTGCCAAACCACTTTGACTAGCGGAATCGTCTTACTCCGGAGCACTTGTACTTTCCTATCCACGATCCCGACCGGCCGTTCCACGTACGCGGCTCGCTCATCTAGCTCGATTTCTTCATAACTTAGCACATGAGCGGGGTCTGGTTCATACTTTCTTAACATAGACACGTGGAATACATTATGCACTCGAGCCGATCTTGGCGGTAACGCAAGACGATATGCGAGATTTCCAATCCGCTCCAAAATCTCAAAAGGCCCAACATACCCGGGGCTCAACTTTCCCTTTTTGCCAAAACGGGATGTCCCTCTCATAGGCGACACCTTCAGAAAAACATGATCGCCCACTTGGAATTCAAGAGGCCTGCGCCTCCTATCTGCATAACTCTTCTGACGACTACGAGCGGTCCTCGATCTGTCTCTGATAATCTTGACAGCTTCCATAGACTCTTGTACTAACTCGGGACCGGTGATTTTTCTTTCGCCTACTTCATCCCAACAAACCGGCGTCCCGCACGCTCTGCCATACAATGCTTCGAATGGCGCCATTTTGATACTCTGCTGAAAACTATTATTGTAGGCGAATTCAACCAAATGCAACTGCTCTTCCCAACTACCCTTAAAATCCAAAACGCAAGCTCTCGGCATGTCTTCAAGCGTCCGAATCGTCCTTTCGGACTAGCAATCTGTCTGTGGATGATAGGCTGTCTTGAATTGCAGTTTTGTCCTCAATGTATTCTGTAAGCTCTTCCAAAATGTGGTAGTGAATTTGGGATCACGATCCGAAGTGATCGTCACCGGCACTCTATGCGATCGTACTATATGTTGCACATACAAGTCAGCATACCCGTCCAAAGTGAAGTCTTTTCGCACGGTAATAAAATGAGCAGACTTCGTCAATCTGTCTACCACAACCCAAATGGAATCATTGCCTCTCTGACTTCTTGGCAGTCCCATAACAAAATCCATTGTGATATGCTCCCATTTCCACTCTGGAATTTCTAGTGGTTGCAGCAATCCACCAGGTTTACAGATCTGCGCCTTAACTTGCCGGCACGTCGGGCACTTCGCTACACGCTTAGCTATATCACCCTTCATACCATTCCACCAAAAATGTTATCTCAAATTCTGATACATCTTTTTGCTAACACGATTAATACTATAGCTACTACAATGGGCTTCTGACAAATTTTTTGCCTTATCCAAAGCAAGACTCTCATGGTCATTATTTTCAGAAACTATGTGTCCCCTCTATGCTTCCGATGCGCACTCTGATCACGTGCCTTTCTTTAATTGCCACATCTCACAATCTTAACCTTATTCTAGGTCATCACCGATCTTAGTAACTTAAAGACTTGATCGGCAATCCCCACTATATCACCCACTCATAACTTGCCAGATCGAACCTTTATTATTTGTCTCTACAATCCTTCGTTCCGTCTGTTTGCCTATGGTTCCATTGGTTACAGTCATCAAATGTTATACACTTCCCCATGACAATGTTGGGTCGCTAATCAACTAGCTCGTAGGGTCTCCAATCATTTCAAGCTTATCCTATTCACACATCGGAGGCCCTTTCCGACCTACTCTCGGAGGTACAACCCGACCTTTACTAATAAGGTATCACTCAATCGTGGCTTCTCCACCTACTCACAATCTTTCATATGACACTCAAGACACAATGTTATGCACTCTCAAAAGTATTTTCACTTCAATCCTTATCATTTCGAACTTTCTAACTCCACAAGCGACCGATACTTCTCGGAGATCCATTTCCTAAGATCAATCTATGACCTCATGTCACGGTCCAAATAACTCTCGTATACATTCAATTACATTGCATGCTAGTCCAAGTGACTACTTTCTCGTTAATCAGTATCGCCAATAAAATCCACAACCTAAGTCATCAATGTGCCACATCAATTCAGACCTATAATCCACAATTATCGGTCACCATGATCTTTCCCAATAGGTTCACCACCAAAATGCCGCACAGATTCAGACTTATAATCCCTAATTAATCACCCCAATCATTCCAACAGGCTAACCACCAAACTTCAACGATTTAAGTCTAGATCCTCGCCTTCCCAACTTATATAATCCCTAATTAATCACCCCAATTATTCCAACAAGCTAACCACCAAACTTCAACGATTTAAGTCTAGATCCTCGCCTTCCCAACTTATCACCCAATCTATTGTTAATCACTATGGTATATCATCGGGTTTGGTCGTTGACAAGTCAATATTATGATCATCTAATCCATCCGAACCTTTGTCCAAGCGTTTCTTGCTTGCTTCCTAAACCTCACATCAACCATTAATTAGGGTCTTTTCATAACAATCGATATCTAAAACAATTAGGAACCAACATAATTTCAAGCCTATGATCCACCAAAATCAATCCTCAAACTTCACATCCAAAGCCATTGATATGTCATTTCGATCTTAACCTATCGTTCATAAGTAAATCATTAAACCTCAAACATATTCACCACTCAAATCCACACTTAAAGCTCTCTGCTTCTATTCACTTCCTTGCAAGCCTCAATCACATTACTACTATCGTCGCCAGGTATCCTTGACCTCTACTTTCCAACAAGCGTATCGCTTCCAAAGATGAAACCAACAGCATCGAGGTCCCACCTCGACCTCTAACAAACTCAAAGCTACCTCCACTAGGCGGGTTAAATTGTACAACCTTACGACTACAATCCACTATGCCTTTTTGCCTTGTCAACCCATCCATTCCAACACTCGGATCAAAGTCAAACATTTCTAGCACGGTCGGGTCTATCTTACCCTTATGACCATCTATGACCAGCTTACGGTTTAGCTAGCTTACAGCAGTAACTACGCTATCCTTTAAAGGCGTAGAAATCTTAAATACAACGTCCAAGGACAACAATTTCAATCTAGCCAACCCAACAAATTTAGCAGCCACAACCGAGTGTGTAGCACCCGGATCAAACAAAGCATATACGACATGGTTGTGCAAGAGGACCGTATACGTGACGGTCGGCGAATCCTTCGCCTCCTCCCGGGTGACAACGAATATCCGTCCTTGCGCCCGAGGTCTTTATTGGAAATTCTGTGGCGCATTTACGCTAAGTTGGCCTCCCAGCGACCTATTTTGCTGCTTTCGCGGGCAGTCCATCACTTGGTGACCCCGCTGGCCACATACAAAGCAAGCTCGCATCCCGAAAGGGCACGGAGCTGTTCCATGCCTCTGCTTACAAAAACGACACTCACCGATGGGGTTGTGTGTCGACTTGTTAATCACCCCTCGGCGATTGGGTGGAATGTAATGCCTACCACTAGGCATCGGCCTCTTGCCTTGCCGTCTATCTAATCGATTTGAGGGCGCAAATCGCGATCTAGATGCGGCGGCCCTTTCAGCCAAATCACGTTCCATCATCTGCGCCCTCTCATACGGATCATCATAGTCTTTCAAATTGAGCGGCACCAACACACTCTTGATTTCTGGTTTTAGTCCATCCCGGAATCTTCTTGTCCTATCCACGGGGTCCTCTATCATTCTTGGGGCATACTTTGACAGTTCAGCAAATCTTGCCTCATACTTATCCACTGACGATTGGTTACGGCGCAAGCGAAGGAACTCTGCCATCTTTTGTTCCCTTGTAGTATTCGAAAAGTACTTCCCTTTGAACGCTCCCACGAAAGTATCCCATATCGGGGTTATACCATTCGGAAAGACCCCGTCCTTAGTGGCTCTCCACCACGAACTTGTATTGTCCCGCAACGGATAAACAGCCCGAGTGACCTTATCTTCATCCGTACACCTTAGTAGGGCGAACGCTTTTTCCAGCTCCTCTATCCAAGAGGTAGCAGCCTCCGGATCTCCGCTTCCCGCAAACTTAGGCGGCTTCAGCTTAAGGAACTGTTCAACCAACTTTTGTGCTCGGCGTCCATCAATCGCCGCTCCAACTGGCACATTCCCTAGTGGTACTTCAGCGGCGGCAGCAGTATTTTGGTTCCTTACTAGCTGCCCCATTAGATTTCCAATGGATCCCGGTGCCTCGAGGATCCCATCAATCCTCGGATCCCGCCCGACAGGTCCGACTCGGGATGCCCTTTCACCTCCCAAGGTTCCAGCGATCGTCGGATCCCGTCCTACGAGCATAGCTGGATTCGATCTAACATTCCTAACTTGGGGTGCTCTTCCACCGCGTTTGCTCATCTTTGCAGGAAAATACGGAGTCCCGCCCACCCCATAGCAAACGCAATAAGAAGACAGCCCCAACAAGCTGGAACACGATAACAATCACATGCACAGCGCTTACGGTCCTACTAACTATCCCAATTTCCCAACGCACCTTATCACTCCGGGCCAATGACCGGATGGATCAGCCTGACCTTGCTCTGATACCACCTTGGGCGGGGATGTCACGCCCCGACTCTCGAGCCCGCGACATCCCTACCAAACCGCTACGAGGTCACGAAGGATAACGTCCCAGGCGCGTTATCGACCTTTCATATATATACGCATGCGGAAACGATTTACTTCCAAACAACATATAAACAAGCGGGGATAGCATAGTAGGAGATACATACCAAGGAAAATAGTCAAAAGTAACATCCACGATTCACGGACAGTAGATGAGTCTTAACCTTACCGAGCTACGAAAATACATACAACCCCATACTTCGGTGGAGCTCACTAATACCTCAAAAGGTTACTAGGTCGGATAAGGTTTACTTCTCATCTACTCCAAAAGACTACCCTCATAACCTGGCCTTGGTATCCATAAAGCTCCATCACTTGGGACCCGAAAAATGGTTCCCACAACGGGGTGAGATATAAATCTCGGTGAATCAAGCCTAAGCTCGGTTAGGACACCGATTCGCCTAAAACATCCTAACCACGAGGATTATAACACCACGATATAACCATAAATCCAACAATCATATCACATCACAATAATCACCCACATGCATACGTACCGGCCTTCACCCACACATAATGCAATGCTTGACTCCACTCAACAGCCATATCAAACCACCAACTGAACACGCATCACACTCACAAGCGTGCACCGGACACCACACAAGTCCATTTATTAACGATGATCGCGCCCTCGGCGCCACGGTGATGAGGATCTACGCGACCGGCGTGATCGACTCTCACAAATAATGCGCTCCCGCATTCTTCCGGCAGGACCGGGCTACGTTCCTTTTCCCTCTCGGCAACGGCTACTACAAGCGGTGTATCCAGTGCACTCTGCACGGCACGGCAAGTAGGCATCCCTATACGGGGCGTCGGTCCATCACAAGCTGCGACCGGCATCCGATAATCCCTTAAAACCGTACGTACCATACGGGGCATGAATTATCGTGCTTCTGGCAAGTCGTGTGGTTCCATAAAAATGGTACGGTGTGTACTATGAGTACAGACGAACTTGCCAGGAAAACCCATCATCGTTCCTTTATATGACCATACAAGACACCCGACACATCAATCAATTTATTCTCTTTGATTTAGGCCGGATGCTCACACGGACGTGCTCAAAGACTCGGCCCAAGGCCATTTTCATGCTAAAATATGTCTTTGATCTTGCACACGGTCATATGCATATGCAGACGCCAAATAGACACCTGCAAAGTCACACGGGACAATTAATTCCCAAACAAACACAAAATCACTCAACGAGCACTTAGAGTACTCAAATCAACATTTCAACACGGCGATCCGCCCAAACAAAGTCATCAATTCAACACGAATTAACCAATTCGATTAGGCCACATAAAGGCTCAATTTCGTGCCAGAGTCATTAATTAGCCAATTCGATTTATAATTGCCAATCGATCGCTCGTCTTTAACCTATCGCTCGCTCGCGATCAAATCACAACATATAGTCAAATTCATTTAACAACAATTAGCCACAGACAATTCTAATTTAATCGATTATGGCCATTTACCCTAAACCGGGTTTCTAACTAATCCGACCATAATCAAACCTACCTAAATTCCCTACCGACTAGCTAACTAATTCTAGGCGCAATTAGCGCCCTAACCAAGGATTAGGGTCAACTCACAAATTTAATAGCTCGGGCAGTCTCAACTCGAGCGACGGCGATACGAACTCGGCCCGGCCCAACGACGATCGGAGAATCTTGAAAATTCCTCGGCACGAACTTTGGGACCGGCGTCGAAAATCACTGTTCACTGCCGGAGTACTGTTCACACCTGTTACTGTTCACACCCGAAACACTGTTCGCGCGAGGTACTATTCTGTCGACACTGTTCACGCCCGGCCGGTGGCACTATTCATGCCGGTTACTGTTCATGACCGGTGAATCACTATTCACTAGGTAGTGTTCACAGATCACTGTTCACCCGTTACTGTTCACGTAGTACTGTTCACGCACTGTTCACCCGAACGGAAAATTCGTCTCCACGCTCTCGGGACTACGGCGAAGCTGCGATTTCGGCCGCGGAACACCCAGATTCAGTGGGTCTCGGGCAAGGATCAAAGGAGGCCGAGGTGAAGGGGCTCGGGTCGGCGTCGGGTTGAGATCTCGGGTGGGTGCGGCTCGGGAAGACCACGGCTCGGGGTGAGGTCGCGCGCCGCGGGGCTGGTCTCGGGCCGGAGTGGCGGCGACGCGAGGTCGAGGTGCGGTGGAGGTTGGCTCGGAAGAGAGACGAGGGTGACGAGGCGACGAGCTACGGCCTCGGGCGCCGGGGATGCGAGGTGACGGTGGCTCACGGATCGGGGTTGGGTTGGCAACGGCAGCGACGCAAGGCGGAGCTGCGGTGGTGGCTAGTGGGTGACGAAGTGGCGCGGCGATGGAGTTGGCCGGGCGAAGCAGCTGCAGCTTCGGTTCTTGGTGGGGGGCGTCGCACAAAAACCAGAGGAGGAAAGGAAGAAGAAGGAAGAAGAAGGAAGAAGAACGGGAGGAGGGGAGTGGTCTGGTCGCAAAAAGGAGAAGAAGAAGAATAAGAAGAAGAAGAAAGGAAGCACATGGGGGGGGCAAGTGGTAGACAAAGGAATAAAAAAAGAGGGGGAGAGAGAGAGAGAAAAAGAGAGAGTTGGTGGGGAGGGGGTGGGTGTCACAGAAGTGGTCCAAGATCCTTCATAGCAAATTCTTGTGAGAGTCGAGTAATCAAAGATTGTAATAAATGAGCAATATCACCAGTAACAATGATATTATCAACATACAGCAGAAGATATAGACGACCCCGAGAATAAGTATAGACAAATAACGAGGGATCGGCCTTGCTCGTCATGAAACCCAATGATAATAAAAAACTGCTGAAGCGAAGAAACCATGCACGTGGAGCTTGCTTCAAACCATAAATGTCTTTCCGGAGACGACACACGTGATTCGGATATTCGGTATTAGAGAAACCAGGAGGTTGGCGCATGTAAACTTCCTCACAAAGAATGCCGTGCAAGAAAGCATTCTTAACATCAAGTCGACATACGGCCCATCCCGATGAAATAGCAAGAGAGAGAACAACCCGAATTGTAGCTGGTTTAATGACAGGGCTAAAAATCTCTTCATAATCCAATCCTCGCTGTTGCTTAAATCCTTGTGCAACTAGACGAGCTTTGAAGCGTTCAATAGTTCCATCGGATTGTTCCTTAATTTTAAAAACCCATTTACAACCGACTAAGTTCTTAGAAGGGTCGGGTGCTACAAGATCCCATGTGTGATTAGTGACCAAGGCATTAAATTCATCTGCCATGGCTGCTTTCCAACGTGAGTCAAGAATGGCCTTAAAATAGCAAGTCGGTGTCTCTTCATGAAAAGAATTAGAGAGATTAAAAAAATTTCTGGGTTTAGATATTCCGGATTTAGCACAAGTTTGTATAGGATGAGTAGGAAGAGAAGATGCAGAAGTAGAGGAGCTAGCTAGAGACGTAGAAAGGATTTGTGAATCTGATGTAGGAGGAATCTGGTCGGAAGTAGAGTTAGGCTGGGACACAGAGAGTGGGTTAGAAAGGAGGGTTAGTGGAGGTGAAAAACAATTGGAACTAGATGGGGTAGGTTGAGAGGAGGAGAGAGATTTATTTAGAGGTTGGGCTAGAGAAGTTGAGAGAGTCGGAGGAGGAGCTTGATGCCCAAAGGAGGTAGAAGGAAGAATAGATTGATTGGAGGAAAAAATAAGTGAATGAATTGAATTGGAAGAAGTATTTACGGAACGAAGAGTTGAAGAACTTTGTGAAAAGGAAAAATTCTCCTTATCAAACCGAACATGACGACCGATAAAGACATGACCACTTGACCGATCAAGGCAACGATAGCCTTTGTGATTTGACGCATAACCAAGAAATACACATGGCATAGAATGAGGTGCAAGTTTATGGGAGACACGGGATGGAAGAAAAGGATAACAAGCACTACCAAAAATTCGAATGAATGAATAATCAAACTGGAACCCAAATAAACAATGAAAGGGGGAAATATTAGATAAGATAGGAGTGGGAAGCCGATTAATAGTGTAAACTGTAGTGAGAAGAGCATCGACCCAATATGAAGGAGGCATATGAGCATGGATTAATAAGGTTTGAGACATTTCGACTAAATGTCCGATTTTGCGTTCTGACAAACCATTTTGAGATGGGGTGTCTAGACAAGAAAAGCGTTGAATAATACCATTTTCACGTAAATATTTTTTGAATGAATTACTGTTATATTCACCTCCCCCATCAGTTTGTAGGAATTTAATCTTGCTATTGCACAAATTTTCGATAAAAGAACGGAAGCGATGAAAGTGATTAGGCACTTCAGATTTATTTTTCATCAGAAAAATCCAAGTGAACCGAGAGTAATCATCAACGAATAACACAAAATATTTAAAACCAGAATTAGATAAAATGGGACTCGCCCATACATCAGAATGAATGACAACTAAAGGAAAAGAAGCACGATGATTAACGGACTCAAAAGGCAACCGATGAGATTTGCCTACAAGACATGACTCACATGACACCGACCTAGAACTAGAATTGCAAATACGACTCAAAACTTGTTTATTTGGATGACCAAGACGAGCATGCCAGGAACCGAGTGAAGCAGAAGAAGACACAATAGGATGCAAGTGAGACGACACCAAGGAATTGAAAATCGGATAAATAACATGAGAAGAATCAGCTTGGAGGAAAACTTTCCCGGTTCGTTGGTCCTTCAAAGAAAAGGATGAACCATTAAAATCAATAGTACAAGAATTTTTACGGCAAAGTTGAGTGACCGAGATAAGATCACGAGCAAGATTAGGGACATGATAGATAGGTGATAATAGCAAAGATCGAGAATCAGTATGTAAAAAAGCTTTATCGACTTGCATAATAGGCAATAAACGACCATCACCAACTGAAACTTTTGTCTAATCATAAAAGGGTCTAGGATTTAGAATTTTACCAATGTCACTAGTCATGTGTGTCGACGCTCCACCGTCAATATACCACATTTGATTAGAGGTCTCACCAACCGAGAGAGCCGAGAAAGAATCCGATAGATCGGTTGTAGTGAAGGCTGTCGACACCTAATTTTGGCGATCCCATATTATTATTATTATAATTATTATTATTATTATTATTATTATTATTATTGTTGTTGTTGTTGTTGTTGTTGTTGTTGTTGTTGTTATCCGTTAAATAAGAATACGTCTAATTTATTTTTGTCTTATTGCAAAATAGAAAAAGTAAAAATATATATAACTAATTTAAAAAAAAAAGGAGAGAGAAAAGAAAAAGAAAAAAAAAGAAAAGAAAAAAAATCAGGGCGGGCCGGCTCGACTCAAGCCCGCTCGGGCGAAGCTCGGTCCGGTCTTCTCTCCTATCCCGTAGGCCCGTAAGATGTAGGCCTAGCTTTCATTTTTATTTCTTCCTACATAGGCCCAAACGTATGGCCCATTTTTCTCCTTTAAATTGCCCAAGGCCCATCTCTCATTTTTTTCTCCTCCCATGAAGACCAATCCCATCATCTGCACCCTCATCTCAACATCTCCTCTACCAACACTCACGTACAACATCACATCTTGCTGTCTCTGCACAGCTCACATGGTCCTTCCTTGTCCACATCACTCATTTTTTGCCCACACAATCTACACGGTCAACCGAAGGGCCACATCTCACGCTCATTTTGGTCCACAAAGTCGGACGTGGGCAGCAAGTTGGGGGGCTTCTTCGGTCGCTCAAAAAGAAAAAAGAAAGAAGAAGAAGGAGGGGAGAGCAGGCTCTGGTTGGTTCGTTCGGCTCCCGGAAGAAAGAGGTTCGACGACCAAATAAAAAAGGGGGGAGGAAATAGAGAGGATTTGGAGGTGGTTCGGAGGAAGCTCAGAAAGAGACAGAGCCCGGCGGTTGATTTCCGAGAACTCACTCGCGAACCCGCGACTTCGTCTTCGTACGAAAAGGTTGGTGTGCTCTCTCGGGTTTGGTTGCCCCATTTCGGTCCGGGAGCTCGCCGGGCCGAGAACTCTGATTTCTCGGACCGGCGAGCCTTGGGTTTCGGTGAGTTTCAGCCTAGGTAACGAGTTAGTTCACTTCCATCGTTGTTTACTATTTGTTGTCCGAAGTCGAACGGTTGTTTCGGTCTTGCCTTGCTCACATTTTCCATTGCGACCAGCCCACGTCCTCAACGAAATACCCTCGCTTTCGCCATAGACTTTCGCGTAGAATAGTACTCGCTTCACGCTTGCTAGCCCCTATATCATTTGTTAGTCTGCTGCACCTACTTTGTCATGCTCCGTGGACCGTCGTTTGGGACGATCGGCCGTCTAGGAAGGCCGGCCCGACGCCAACCAGATTTCTGCCCGTCGCAGCTGAATGCGAGGGCACTTCGGATGAGTAGACGCATTCGCGGACCTACCTCGGGTGCGGACGCCAAAAAAGAGAAGGAATGGTGAGGTGATCCGAACCAGGCGTCGGACGAGCAGATTTGACGAGCGAGTCTAGGTGACGCGAGAGCGAAGGCGGCGCGCAAGTGACCGGATGCAACGCGAGCGTGTATCGGTGGCGACGATGGCGTGGCCAGAGGTGACGCGAGCATAACTCAACTTCGTGGCCGCTCGACGATGGCGTGGTGGGGCGACGACGACGTCGCAGCGCGACGGTTGGACCCCGAAGTCGACGTCTCGGCAAAGGGTGATCAAACCCGACGGTTTCTCTCGAGACTCAACGGCGCCGAGATGAGTGGCTCCCAATAAGTCTAACGGATGCGTTCCGGCGGTGCGATGATCGAGTCCCGGCGGTGCGGCGGGTGAAGGCTGTTGGAGTCATTGGCGTGGCGTCGTCGTCGAGTTTGCGAGGAGAAGATGCCGCACGAAGGAGACGATGAACAGTAATAATGGGGGGGCTGATTCATGTTTTTGTTGGCTGTTTGTGGGGCGATCGGACGGGCCGAGAAAAAAGGAGAAGAGGAGTCAAGGTGAAGAAGTGAGATTGGGTTGGCGTGAAAAATAAAAGGGAAGGTGAAGTTTGTGGGCTGTTCGTAGTGGGCTGAGAAAAGAGAGAAGAAGAAGAGGAGATTGGGCTGAGCGGTTGGGCTGAAGGAATAAAGGAAAAGCTCCTGGACTTGGGCTGAATCGTGTGGGCTTTTCGAGCGGGCCAGCGTGAGAAAAAGAAAGGAAAAAAGGAAAAGTGGGCCTCGTTTGCTTTGTTGGAAGAAAGTGGGCGGTTTGGGCCTTTTAGAATTGGGCTAGAAGGAAACCTATACCCAATTTGGGCAAGAAAAAGAAAAGTGGGCCGGAGCCCGGTTTATGCAATCCGGGCCCGACCTGGTCCTCCATCTCGGACCGGATCCGAGAACCCGACCCGGGCCCGTTTCCCTTTAATTAAAAAAGTAAAATAAAAAATAATTAAAATTCAAAACAATTCAAAAATAATAATAATAATAATAAATATAAATAAAAAATTCAAAAAAAAATCAGAAAAATTTCAGAAAATTAGAAAAATGGTTTCTTTGACCTTTTTACCCCTAATGTGCATTTTAAGCCTGGAATTGGCGTTGATTGAAGACCGATGTCCAATCCGGTCTGATAAGCGTTGTAATTCGACTTTCGAGTCGAAATTGTTTATTTAAATATCACCATCATAGATTTGGTCTGCATGTGCTTATCCCGATCTTTATTTGGCATATTTACTTGATTGAGTGTTTACATACACAGTCTTTTGAAAAATTGCCTATTAATATCTTTCTTTATATTGTTAGGTTAAGGATGAATAGATAATTGCACGAAATGACAAAAAAATATTATGCATGATCATTTAGTACCGGTTAGATAACCGATAAGCTTAAAATGATATGCAGAATGTGTGGTCACTTTAGGGAATGTCAACCGGTTAGGTACCGAAAGGGCGCTAATTATCTAGTTAGCGTAAATAAGTCCCCGAACCTAGAAGCTCTGGTTGCGTAGGAATCGAGATAACCCTCCCGCGTCTCGACGGGTTTCTAGCCGACCCCAATAGGCTAGTGGCGACTCTTAATAGCATTTTAATTTGCTAATCGGTAAAAAGAAATCCAATGTCACGCGAGATAGGACTTGGGAGAGTCCATGCCATTGACCTATGGCAATACCTCTAAACCCCGCCGGACCCTCTCGGGAGAGGCCGAAGGCGAGGTCGCGACAAAGGCATGGTTAAATCTTTGCCAACATTGTAGAGCAGTGTGCCCGGCTCCATTACAGATCCGACAAGAAAGATTAGGCCTAGATCCAAGAATGCCTCCCCGGGTGAATGGGGGAACATAGGGCTTCGAACCGCCACGAGGCCGACTAGAGGAAGAGGAGGACCGATCAACATAAGGAACAGAGAATGACCGTAAATCAAATCGATCATTGGACGCTTTCCAAACCAGTTGATCACGCAAGAACTGTTCACCTTGTCCTCGACCAGATCTTTGGCCCCTAAAATTACGTCAACCACGATTCCCTCAAAACGGTGGATTTGATGAAGGGGCATGACCGATCAAAGCATGATGAATATCAGATGAGGATGAAGCGTTCGATTTTCGGAGAAATCGTTCTTCTTGTATGAGAAGACGTGACCGCAGATCCCCGAATGAAAGAATAGTAGAGCCATTGGTGATCATTGTGACAAAAGCATCATACTCTGATGGGAGCTCATTGAGGGCTTGAATTACCAAGTCCTTATCGGAGACGGAGCAATTGATTGCGGTGAGAGAATCTGCAATTGACTTGAGATGTCGAAGATAATCAGATATTGACCGATCGATTTTCTTAATGGCGTTCTGAAAATCAAGCTTTAATCCAATTTCTTTGGCCGCGCATCGATCAGTAAAACGTCGCCCTAGAGCAAGCCAAATCTCTCGAGATGTTCAAAGATCATGAACTTCACAGAAAATCTCAACCGTGAGGGTTGAGTTAATCAAACTATGAACGCATTGATCCGTCTTGAACCAAATCCAATAAGAGGGATTGGACACCACAGTACCATTCTGATCATTGATAAGCCTCTATAGACACGGAAAGGATCCATCCACATATCCCAGTAGATCGTTACAAATCAAAATCGGTTCAAACCGAGATTTCCACAAAAGATAATTGTCTGCA
This sequence comes from Rhodamnia argentea, assembly GCF_020921035.1. NCBI lineage: Eukaryota > Viridiplantae > Streptophyta > Magnoliopsida > Myrtales > Myrtaceae > Rhodamnia > Rhodamnia argentea. The sequence continues at coordinate 21,271,799 of NC_063150.1, read as the reverse complement.
TCAAGCTTGATGGAGACGAGATTAGTGATGTTGGTAAGAACAAGAGATGGTGAGGCTGATTGCACGGCCGTAATTTGAGTAGCAGGAGAGATCGGAGCAAGAGAGAAAGGAGAAGAAAAGGTGAAAGTGGACGGCATATTATTGAGAGGTGAAGGGAAATTGGGATTAACAGAAAGAGAAGATGATGGCAAAAAAGATGGTAGAGAAGAAGAAAAATTTCCAGATGTATTTAACATTGTTGAGGCAGAAATTGGAGCAAAAGAAGTGTTGATTTGGGGTAAAGATGTTGAAGAATGTGATGCGTTTTCCCGCTCCGATACCATGTTGATGTTTAGAGTTAGAGAGAAATAACGACAGAGTGTTTATGGTGGCTCAACCCAAACTAGGGTTGTATAATATGTATTTATATGAGTGAGTAATTACAATAAGGGTATAAATAAACACAATTACAGAAATACCCCAATATACATATAGTTACATGCTAATAATCTTTTCCAAGTTTCGCTATTATCCGTTTATCTAATAACCATGAAAACGTACGCATTAACGGGGTTTCTATTTACGTGACTATCCTAAGCCAAGTTGAATTCGTACTCTATGGTCACCGAGAATGAGTTTTTATATTTGGACCTCTACAGTAGGATAAGATAAATTTCTTTTTTCGGATGATAAGGGTATCCAAACTTTTGGCTCGACTATTTTCCTCGAAGAGAGGTGCTAGTGTGACGGTCCGACAATACTGTCGGTTATTTCTAACTACATGATTTTCCAATTAATGAGTGTTTTATGCAAAATACATAGAGATGGTGTGTGGATCTACGATTGTGATTATACTATCTCGGACAGTACTATCAAAAAAGCATTTCCCTTCCTTGAATGCATACGAAACGCTCCATTCCCGTGGCAAAAGAGGAAGGAAACCCAAGAATCGTCTATACTGTGTATATCCCAATAGAAACGCTGAAGTTAAATTTCACTGCACCGGAGTATTTACACCTGTTCTACTTCTGTCAACAAAAAAAGAAAGGGAAGGTGAAGAGATTACTTAACGATGAGCTGATCGCTTTTTGGATACCTTAATCTGATCCATTTTTACCTTTCAAGAATTTATGTAACATGTCGCCTGTGCTTGGACATAGTAAGAGTCCTGGTACTTTCTGCTGCTACCAACATGGGTCCCATTCTGAAACCAGTCGATACGATGAATCCAAGCATCTCAGCCAATGTCAGGAATCCCTAAGAACAAAGCTTGCGGCAGTAAAAAGGAATGCTTAACCAGTCAGAACACGCCTAGCAATATTCTCTTTCAAACAATTTTCGTGGATTGCACTCCAAATTAATAGCGTGATGACCACTTGAGAAGAAAGGCTACAACCTCATGAACAAGTAAGCTCGTTAACAAGAAGTTGCTTCGACCAAAAAAAAAAAAAAAAAAAAGAGGTTGCAAGTTATAATGATGGGCATCAATATTGGTGAAAAATCTATGTAAGCTAGTGTTCAAATACACTATTTAAGAGACAATGACAAAGTCTGACTTGAGGATTGAATCCGCAACGTGACGAGTTTGCATTAACAGGAGAACATAGCATGTCTCTATTTGAAGAAGCTTTTCTGTGCCTTTGAGATGCCATTTTTCACGAAGGGACATCCTTTTGGAAAATGCAATGTCTGCCTTCTCGGCCATAATCATTCGACCAAGAAAAAGAGGTGGTGGTGAATATGCTTTGCGTTTTTTGATCAAGAAACCCACACAAACAGCTCCCGATTCTCCATCAGCCAGGAAAGGAAACGAGTCGTATTCAACTCACCAAATATATAGAATCTTAGACAAAATTCATCTTCTTACAGGAAAAAAAGTGAGGAAATGTCATGATATGATGCTTATCTCACCGCTCCACCTTTCCATGACACAAAACTAGTAGGGGTGTGCACAAATTTCATCCCTAATGGAATTCTCTCTCACACGCACTGTTCAGAAGTCATAGCTTCAGAATACTGCAGATCCCGTTAACCTTTATGACGAACCGAATACAGAGACAGAAGCTGATGCCAAAGCCACCATGTTTTGCGTTGATTGCTAACGAACGAGATTATTTGGGTCGGGTTCAGCCCAACCCGGAGGCACGGAGAGCCAAGGTCTTGATTCGATAAATATATCACGAAAGTGCAATTAAGTTCTAAAACTTACGAGAAATGCAATCAAGTCCCCAAACAAGAACATGTTGCATAATGTTTCTTATTTTAGGGTTCCAGTTTTGGCATTGTTATACCGTTAATTAGTCACCGTGTAATTTAGTTATTAAGTTGTGAGCTCTTCCAAATATCAAGTGCATCAATCACGTTTCTGCATAGAAGTGAAAAAAAGAACCCTTTTGTAAGGAACGAAGGAAATAAATTTAGAGTTTCTCTTGTTAGGAAATCGATCAATTACTCATGGTTTTTAATTGATACATTTATACAATCAATTAACTCCCCGTATTTTCATCGTGCTTCATTTTACAAGATATAATGCTCCATTGATGAAGCAAATGTTTATGAGCTATTTACAAGGAAACTGTAAAAAAAAAGTCATAAACTTATTGCATTGATGTGTCTTAAACCTTTTATTAGTGTTAATTCAGTACTAAACATTTTGGATTGGTCCAATTCGGTCCTAAATTTTTGCATTTGTGCTTATTGAGTCAATCTAGCTAATTTTGACCAGAAATCGCTAACGTGAACATCGATTGTCTTATGTGGTCGATGTACGGGCGACGTTGATGTGGATATTTTTTTTAATATTATTGTAATAATTTTAAATATTTTTAATAAGTTTTTTGTTTTTTCTTCTTTTTCTTTTCTTGTATTTTTTTAATTGATGGCCGGCAAGGGTTGCTGGCACTCGCCGGCCACAGCAAAGGCCCGTGAGCCTCGTCTAGTGACCGGCAAGGGTCGTCGGCCCTTGTCGGCCCCCAATAAAAAGAAGCGAGTGAAAACAAAAAGAAGAACAAAAAGAACAAATATTCATAATATTTAAAGATAATTAAATAATATTAAAAAATATCAACGTCGCACCAGCCTATGCCACTTAGGACAACCGACGTCCACATCAGCCATTTTCGCCCAAATTTCATCGAATTGACTCAATTGGCACAAATACAAAAGGTTTATGACCGAATTGGCACTAATAAAAGATTTAGGAATGAACTAGCATCAACGCAAAGTTTAGATTGAATTACCACCGTAAAACGATGTAGGACTGAATTAACACCAATATAATAGGTTTAAATTTTTTTTGACACTTTTCTCGCTATTTACATGGGTTAATTAATCACCTTGGTTCATGTGAAGACTAGAATGCACGAGATTTAGACATGTGACGGAATCAGAAAAACATGTTCCATCCCTGTTCTTCTTGAAGGAATCGTCAACGTGTGCTTTCTGGCGATAAATGCTGTCATAATCGAGAAACAAGAAATTCTTATGTTGCCAACTCCGAGTGTTTGTCCGACATCCTCTTGGGGCAACTTTCACTTAAAAGAAAACTCATTTCTTTGACAACCTTCATGTCCCTCGTGTTTAGTTTCTTCTCTATATCAACAACGAAGGATAATACAAATATCACTACTATATAACCACGTGAAGTGAACTTCATCAAGACCCAGCTCGCTCAAAATCGATAATACCAAGTAACACTACTAACGGACACACAATGGTCACCAAGATGGGTCCCGAACATGACCGAGCAATCGAATTGAGAGCATTCGACGAGACGAAATCCGGGGTCAAAGGCCTCGTGGATGCCGGGATCGCCCAAGTCCCCCACATATTTGTTCGGCCGTCCGACAGCATGGCCTGCGGTGAGGATCACGCGGACATCCCAGTGATGGACCTAGGACATGCGAATGCAGGCCCCACCAGTCATGATGAGACGGCGCGGAATATCGGGAAAGCACTCGAAAAATGGGGTTTCTTCCGGGTGATCGACCATGGGTTCCGTGAGAGCCTCTTGGAGGAGGTGATAGAGGGGTCTCGCAGGTTCTTTGCTCTTGGGGATAAGAATGCATGTTAGCAAAAGCAATGAGAAGAAGAGATTGAAGGATTCCATTCAATTCCTGCAGCAGTATTATTAAAGAAAGGGATATGTTACTAGCTTATAGGAGAGGCAAATAAGGCATTTACTTCACAACTTATCCATTGACTTTTGAAGAGGTCTTTTTATTGAGAATCATTTTAACAGGGGTGGCAATCCTCCAAAACTCTTCGACAGATAGTCTATATTATGCTTTCTCAGAGAAATGCTATATTGCAATATGAATCTGACACACCGCCATCGTGCTTGAAAAAAAAGGTGGGAAGAAGTTGATATAAGATCAAACATACAACTCAACCTTATATCCAAAGTTCTATTTCAGACACACATAGACTGCGCCCGGTATAAACTCCTGAAGCAAAAAGGACCATTATAATTTACTACTGCTCCATGCATTAGAGCTTAAGAAGAGGCAAACGATTGTCAACAAGATGCAACAAAATCCACAAAAAAGCATTAATCTCAGCAAATTTAAGTTTGTCATTACATTAATTGAAGATCTTAAAGGTCCTTTTTTGGAGTTATCTTCAGCTACAGCAATGGTATACTACTTGTCAATCATACGAAAAAAAAAATGATCAACCGAAGTTAAATCAGCCAATGAACCACAAGAAAAAATGAAGAAAAAGCATGGGAAGAAACCATAATACCAATTCTCTATTTATACTCGACCACATATTCATGCATCCACTTACAATACAGAGATCATATGAAATGCATGAGCAGAAAAACCAATAGTAAAATCTTCGTGGATATAAGCAACTGAACATAATGAAAGCAAAACAAATAAGTACCGCGATTGTCAAATGTCTCTGGCACTACAAGAACGGCAGAATACATATTCCTTTCAGATTGAGGTATATGCAATTTCTCCACCAACATCCAGTCCCAGAGAGTATGCAAATCCTCATACCCCTGTGAAGAAAAATTATAGGGATGAGCAAGATCTTACCATATCATTCTTTTTCTACTTCACCATATCCATACAACTATCGTATCACGTAGCAAATGCATGCAATACTTTATATTACAGGTGTTTTGCTGGATGGTTAGAATTGATTCCTGATGAGGCTACAGATACCAACAAATCTAACTAAGCAATGTACTTAATGTGTACCTCCAAGGAGTGAAAGAGTGGAACTCAGTAATAATCAGACAGCAACTTCTTTCAACGAGTAATATTTAGGGTATCTCACCTGCTGCACAGGATAGTCTTGCGAAATGTTAAAATGACCTCTTCGGATAGGACGGCGGAAGCAGTAAGGCTCTGTGGGTGATATTTTCAGAGCTTCCTCACCACAAATGAACGGTCTGTATTTATGTTGACCTAAGTCCATATCCCCTCCCTCATGTTGGGCCAACGAAGTACTAGGCAACTCTTTATCCTCTGAGCTATCTGCAAAGCAGAGGTGCAAGTCATATACAAAAGCACAAACTAAAGACTTTCTGCAGATTCAATGTCAGCATGAAAAATAATCATACTGCATTACGCAACTCGTGTATGAAAAACAACCTTGACAATGCATATAGCTTCGCAACAATAAATGCAGGTGACACATAGTTGTGTGTGTGTGTGTGTGTGTGTGTGGGGGGGGGGGTTGGGGAGGAAGATTGCTTCCACTTTTCACTCTTTAGGTGTGTGTGTGTGTGTGTGGTGGGGGGGCGGGGGGGCCGCGGGGGGGTTGGAGGAGGGGGTGGGTTGGGGAGGAAGATTGCTTCCACTTTTCACTCTTTAGGTCATTTAGCAAGCTTCACTATTTACAAAATGCCAAGACCTTTGCTATTAGCTGAAAGCCAGCTCCGCATATCCTTGAATAAACAAGACAATAATGAAAGACAACCCACTACCTTATCAACTCCGTACATCCTTAGACAAACAAAGGCACCGATACAACCAACAGAACAATTTTAGTAGACTGACTACAGGCTAGGAGCATTGAAGCTGGATGCTTCTACTCAAAAACATTAGCAGCTACAGCTGCTTTTGTACAGGAGGCAGAACTATATAGTATGCTCACCGGAGAAATAATCAAAACAAGCATTTGCGTCAAAATTAGCTGCAGACACAATTGAAGGTTGACGGTCAGAAGTTCCAAACATTGACAGAGTGCACCATCCTGCTAGCTATCTACATTTTGGATGACAGCTTCCTCAACGTATGTTACTTAACACCCCCGATACTCCAACTTAGAGACAAAACAATCATATGGAATTTTTAGTTTATATCTACCTCACAGTTTCTCTACTTAGTTCCAAAATGACATAGAGGGGATCACTTTTTCGGGGTAGAGTCTCGTTATCCTAGGCATCTAGTATATTGGAGACATGCTCCAGCCCAGATAAAAGCTAAAAATCTTACATTGTTACGACAATTCAATCAACAGAAGCCTATACTACATCAAATCTTAGACAAGGGAATATAAGGACTACATGCCATTTTTCTTTGCACAGACAAAGCCATCCATGATCTGACAGCACAGTTTCTGATTCTATGACATATCAATAAGTAGAAGCAGATAACATAAGTAAGAAGAGAAAGGTAAAAGGTCTGAGCCATAGTGAAGCCAATTAACTCAGAAAAACCATTAGCCAATGAATAGAAAAAAATAGTTATTATATAGACCTGTTACCAGAGTCGAACTTTGCCTCTCATACACATCCGTCCAAGAAAACACTGAATCTTTCCTACCATTCTGTGGATTATAAGCGTCAACACGTCCCATCTGTATAACAGGTAAATCAGTTTTTCTTTCACTTTGCCTGACACAATCACAAATGAACTCCAATAACAAATATCATGAAGAAATTAGAAACTGAAGAATGCAAAACAATACACAAAAAAGGCAGCAAAGGACAATCATATACACGTCCTTACATGGTCACATAGACATCCTAGTTTGGGCAGACTTCCGTTTTTTCTGGGCGGCCCTGGGTGATTTAATTTTATTTATTTATCAGGGAGCAGGAACTGAGCTCTGACAGTACTTAAATTCGGGAATATACTAGATCCAAGGATGCAATGACTCTGCAGTCTCCTCTTGGATGACAATGCAGTATAGATTCACACAGAACAAGAGGAGAAATTTTTAAGTTGTCAAGATAAAGGCATAAAAAATCTTTCAAGTCCTTCACTAACCATCAAAGAGAGGACAATGTGCTCGTAAAGACCAAAACAGTTCATTATCTTGAATACCTCATGAAGAAAACAGAGAACAAGTTGAGAGAATTGCCTTAAAATACTGAACCTTCGAGTGGCCAACTCAAATGAGAGAACAAAAAGATAATTGGATCATGAAAACAGTGAAGTTCAACCAAGAACGGAATCTTTGAAGATTAAGTTGGGACTTAATCTGCCATATCATTTTGAAGATTAAGCAGAAGCGATCGAGCAGCTCAACCAAGAGCGGAATCTCCATACCTTGCGCTGGAAAGAGCTGCTGTTCGTGACCTCCTCATCCAAGAACGGAATTTTCAACAATGATGCTATCTGGGGTACACTAATCCACATGTTAATTCTGAAAAAAATTCAAAAACATTCGAGGCATTTCACACGTCACAACTAAAAACAAACAACAGAAGTCAACTCACAATATCATAAGCCTTCTCTCGCTCCATGTGTTGTGCCGTCGTAACTTGAGAATTGAGCATCTAAAAACTCCAAAGCAACAACAACCCATCAATTCCGCAGTGCCAAAACCAGACAGGCACGAAAAACCAAACGGTAAAAAAGGAAATCATGAAACGTGGTCGGACCTGATCTTGCACGTTTCGCTTGGGCACCTGGCTGGTGCACCGGGCGATGCAATGAGGGGAGGTGAAAGGCGCGTCCTGCTGAGCGAGGCCCACTCTGATGTTCGCAGAACCTGGAAAGCAAGGATTTCCTTTTGAACTATATAAAATTTCCATTCCCTTGTCTCTCTTTACACTTGCTTCAATTAAGGCGATAGACATTTCCAACAATCAGTTTTCTGGTGAGCTGAGTGATTCTCTAAATGTCACTTGCTGTCAACTAAACGCGCTCGATTTGAACAGCAACAATTTAAAGGAACCCATACCAGTGTTTATTTTTGAACTTCAAGGACTTTAACTAACTCTCACTTTCTTCTAATAATTTCAGTGGCTCATTGCACATTGATGTGCTTCAGCCGTTCAAGAACCTCACTTATCTCGATATTTCCCACAATTGTTTGTCAATTGATGCTACTGCATCCACTTCTGCTTTGTTCGGTTCCTGAATTTTCTTCTCTCTCTCAAAGAATCATTTCCATGGCCCTGTGCCAGGATCTAGGTAGCACCGACACGCCTAGAAGGCCGTCGCGTCGGTGTCGGACACGTGTGGGAGACCGACACCCGTCCGACACGCTCCGAGATCCGTCCGACACGCGGTCAACGCGTATCGGACATCCGACACCTGGTCAACACAGGCGACTCGCCGGCGACACGCGCGTCGTTGAGGAAGGAGAGCAGGCAAAGAACGGAACTGGAGGACAGAGATCGGCGGAAGAGGGGGAGTCGACTTCGAGGATCAAGAGACAACCAGAAAAGTGAATCGGCGAGAAATAGAAGCAGCCACCATCCGTTAAGGTCGAGCGAGCCGCTTACTACTCGATTCGGCTGAAGAGAGGGGAGGGAGTACCAGGGTTGATGACGACGAGATTGGAGCCTCTCTCCGAGATAAGCTGCGAAGGAATCGCCGTCTTCAAATAATCCTGGATAAAAGAAATGCGAGAGGTTCAGTGAAGAAGCTCAACGACTGGAGCAGTCATCAGAAGAGAGAGAGAGAGAGAGAGAGAGAGAGAGAGGGAGGGAGATCACCATGGCGAAGCGAAGCGAGGTCGAAGAGCTTTCTCGTCATTCTCTCTCGCTCTCTCTCAACTCAGAGAACTGAACTGACAGACAGAACATGATGCCCCCAGCGACGACGTTTTGATTATTTGGGTCGGTCCGCCCAACCCAGAGCAGAGGAGAGAGAGCCGAAGTCGTTGATCAAAGGAAAAATTTCAAAAAAGAGCTTGAGTCTCATTTTCACAAATAAAAATTTAAAATAGACATCATTTTAAATATGGCCTAAAGTATTATGTTTATTTCAAAGAAAGAAGGACCAACAATAGCATTTTCATCATTTCCTTTTCTGATTCTTTTTTTTTCCTCATTTCTATTTTTTTCTCCTTTGTTTGAGGTTGGCGACCATGGCCTAGCCCTCGCCGGCCGCGGCGAGGCGTCCCTTGTGGCCGTTAAGGGCGGCCTCGCCTGCGGGCAAGGCAAGGCCAAGAGAGGCAATGTCAACAATTTTGTCGTTGAGTTCTCTGTGAAAACGCTCGACATTCCTAAGGGACCACATTTAGTCGAGAACGCTAGAAGGAAATCGGTAAGCACCACCGCTGGCAATGAGGACGACGAGCCTCAAGTCTCACACCGGGTAGTCGCAACGAGCCCGGGAGGTTGCCAAACCTCAACCATGGCAATGTTGGGGTCGTGTGACCTCCGTGAGCCTCGCGGCGAATAGCTCTAGAGCGGGGATGAGATCATCACCAAGTGGTCGATCGGGGAACTAGAAGAGGTGTTGAAATTTTCCTTTTTCGATGGTAGAAATTTTCCCTTTGCTTGTAAGAATTTTACAAGAGTCCTCTAAGTTGTCTCTGTGAAAGAGAAGATAAACAAGCATTGCCCGGGAAAGGTAAAAAGGTGAGGGTCTCGGGGAAACAAAGGAAAAAAATTAGAAATGAGAAGGAAAAAAACGAAAAAAAAAAAAAAAATCAAGCTTTTCTTTGAAACAAAAAGGGCACTTCACGCCCTTATTTGAAATAAGGTCCACTTCAGGCATTTGTTTGAGAAAATGAGAGCATTTTAGACCCTTATTTGAAATTTTCCTTAGATCCAATTTTGTGATTTTACTCCAGTTATTTCACCAAAAATAAACAAGTTGAAAAAAAATTAAAATTAATAATCATTTGTATAGCTGTGGCTAAATATGTTTTAAATGATGAACCTTTTTATTAATTAATATTTGTAAGCGAGACAAGTGGTCATTTTCAGAATATATGTTTGAAATTTTTTAAATAAACGAACATTTATTTGTTTTTTCTTCATAAGATCATAACACAAGGAATTGAAATCATTTATTCGTGAACATGCATAGATTACACACGTCAACGTGTACTTGTTAAGGTTCCATTCACGCATTCCATGGCACACGCAACTTGGGCGGCACATGGGATTGGTATAGTGAAAGCAAAACCATATGTTAATGATATTACCACAGAAGAAAATAAAATGAATTAACTAATGAATCTCCAAGTAGGTTCAAATATGTCAGTGTACATATTATTATGATTTGATAGGTTTTTTTTTGTCAACCACATAACATAGAAGTATCGCGACATTGCAATTATTTTAATTTAATGTTGTGGTTGGATTTTACGAAGAGTATGTACTTATTTTGATGTCAAAATATCCAATATAGGGCTGCTCAAGAGAGTATGCAAACCTAAGTACTAATCGGATTATTTCGGTTTTACTACTTTTCTCAAGGTAGTTACTCGTGGTTTCAATAAATATCTTTTAGGCAAATAATTAATTTCTTTATATTTTAAATCACGCTTCGTTATATTAAATACAATGTACGAAACTCGAGTTGTTCGCCTACTTTTCGATTGAATCGGCCGGAATAGGAGTTGGAACACTCTGAGAAATGAAAGTGCCCGGTTCTTTGTTCAATCGGCTAAAGTAAGCTAAATGTGTGAGAATTTCTCGTAGAAGTTTCATTGCACATGTCATAGCATATAAGCTTGCATCGAGTCTCAATCAATGAGACGAATCAATAAGATGATCCTCAACTATTGATCATTTTCCCCAATGGAAACCTCAAAGGTGCAAATTCTCCTTTTTTGGGTAAAAAAAAAAGGGCTCTTCGTCGACAGTTGACTTTAGCTGCCCCCCCGGCGGCAAGAGGCGGATAGAGACAACACCTCTAATGGCATGAACCATATCGCTTCAAGCAATTCTTAGACGGTTGTAAAAATTGCAACTCACCCACTCTCCTTTCCTCATTCCGTTCTCCTTTCATTTATCGAAAAACCCTTCTCCAGTCATTCCAAAATAGGAAAGATATAATTAATTAATGAAAGAATCAACTCTTATTTCAAATCAATTTCTAAAAATTCACATTTTCGGTTCACGCGGGAGACAGAGACAACGTGGCGGAGGTGGCATATTTGAGATTGGGAGGCTATCGGTGAGGACTGTTGGTAGCACGAAAGAGAGGGAGTGGCTCCTGAAGGTGATGTAGTGGAGGCATTTGGATCTAAGCTTGGGACGCCATCGGCAAGGGCTCTTAGGGAGCGACAAAGAGGGAGTGGCTCTTTTCGGCGACAACTAGGGTGTCGATGGTTCAGTTCATTTTAATTTTATATGCTTGAACCGAATCAAAACTCGTCTCGAACCAAGCTGAATTAAAAAAACTCAATTTGGTTTGGTTCAATTTTCAGTTTGATTTTCTGATTTTTATTTTTATTTTTTTATTTTCTTTTGTTTGAGATCTCTAGTGCTTTGTTGTGTGTACGTTGATTCGATTTCTCCAAAGAATGTTAATGATGGTTGAGATGAAAGCGAGCCTTTCCTTTATCGGCCACCAGGAGCCCAACCTCGGTGCTTCGTTTTGTCATTGCCACAGATTTCGCCGGCATCGCATCTCTCCGACTTGGCCGTCTCCTTCATCTGGTGCCTCACTTCCACATCTACTCCCAAGGGACTAGATTTGGTCAGAACTCATCCATGGCTGAAACCGATCTCTTCTTCCACCATTCAACATAATATCCACGGATTGAAAGTAGGGAGTTCTGTTTTGTCACGAGATGCGACCAAAACAGAAAGGATTGGGTAGAAGATGAGAGAGACGCAGAGATGAAAAGGGGGGAGAGAGAAGCCGTCCACTGATCTCATCTAGCGAGAGGGAGCACAAAGATGAAAAGAGGGAGAGAGAAAAAGAGGAAGAGAGAGAAGAAGGGGAGCCATCCACGACTCCGATGAGAAGTGAACAAGAAGAGTGAGAGAGGAGAGTGAGCATGTGCGAAAGGAAGAGAAAGAGAAATTAAAATCCGTTATCCGAACCGAACCGACTCGTTAAATTATCCAAATTCTTTGATTATTAACTGAACTGAAAATCGAAATGAACCGAGGATGCGTTTGTTTCGCATTTCGAAAATATTTTCGCCATCGATAATATTCCGTATTCTGTGCCCGACTATTTTTGTAGACAATGATAAAATTTTCTATTTGTTTATTTTTGTAAGAGATATAAGTGATTACTTTTTGGAGAATATTTTTCAAATCACTCATTTTTCATGAAACAAATGCACCCTCAAAATGCACGAACTTCCGGTTCGGTTCAATTCAGGTTTCGGTTCGGTTCTAATACTCCTCGTGACGACGGAGGCGGAGGCGGCTCGAGATGCGACCGGTGAGGCTCTTGGGAACGAGAGAGGGAAAGTAACTTGCAAAAAAAAAAGAGAGTGGCTTCGTTCTTTTTCTTAAAGACGTACAAAAGAGAGGAGAGAGAGTGCCGTATAATTGGAGAGAGAAAGAGAGCAATGGTCATAGAGCCATGCTTGATCGTGGAGAGGCCGGCATGTACAATATTTCCTCGGCAGAGCGAGATCGGAAAGCTTCTTCTCGTCTAATCAATGGGCAAACACAGGCTTAAGTACACTATAAGTGCCAAAACTTGTGTATGAGGCTCACTTTAGTGTCAAAAACTTTCAAAACGATCACTTAAGTGCCAAATTTTTTAAAAAACGATCACTCCAAGACCAAAACTTTCAAAACGATCACTTAAGTGCTAATTTTTTTGAAAAACGATCATTTAAGTGCCCATTTTTTAAAAAACAATCACTTCAGTGTCAACTCCACCGAGCCACGTCACCTTAAATATTAATAAAAAAATAGCATGTGTCGGATTTCCAAGAAGCCACATCACCTCAAATTGAAATTGGCACTGAAATGATCATTTTTAAAAGAAGTTGGCACTTAAGTGATCGTTTTTAAAAAAAAATTGGCACTCAAGTGATGTTTTTAAAGTTTTGGCACTAAAGTGAGCGCCGTACACAAGTTAAACACTTCTAGTGTACTTTAGCCGGCAAACACATATCGACATACGGTGTCGGCCTGTCAGGAAAAATTAATCACCAATTATCGCGATAGCCAATCAAATATCCTCCGTCTCAACAGCGATAGAATTACATTCACCAAAGGAGAAAAAGAAAAGCACCATCAAACCCCGCAGAATTTATTTATGCTTTCCGCATACATCATTAACAAAGATACAAGCTATTCACGGGGGATTCTCAATGACGGTGGACTCGACACTTGAAATTTGAAGGGGGTCGCATATTTTCCTACCCCAACAACGATGTTCCTCCTCCAACATGCGATGATGGAAAGTTGTCCCTTCATCTCTCACTTGGTTCGCAGCAACAAGTGTTCTTGCCCCAATCACTGGACGACAAGTCAAGCCTAAAGCTAGAACAAACATGAAGATCATGCCCACCCACTTTCCGCCGGGTTTCTCCATCTTGCTTGTTTTTCTATGAGCTCTTTCTCTCGGGTACAGTCTATTTGTATGCATCAGATTTTCTATGCCAGGTAGTAATTTTATATTGTTACTCAAGACTGCTGAACTCAAACGAGAAAGGAATCAAAATTTGAAGAAAATGAAAGCGTAGCAACAAAGCATTAAATGGGACCCCATAACTTGGGTATGCAATTAAGCTCCTTGCCACGGTCCAGAAAAAGATAAAAAAAAAATAAGCTACTTGCCAAATAAGACATTAATGATATTTACTTGATTCTCGGGAAAAGTACACTAGAAGTGCCATAACTTTTGTACGACATTCACTTAAGTGCCATAACTTTCAAAATGTTCACTTAAGTGCCATAACTTTTAAAAATTGTTCACTTGAGTGCCATGTTGACATGGCGATCGGAAAAGCTGACATTGCTGTTGACACTCGATTTTTAATCAATTTTCTTTTAGTTTTATTTTCTAAAATTTCTCAAAAATTCACAAAAACTCAAAAAATTAAAAAATCAACATTGGAAGCCTTGGCCAAGCATAAGGAACCAATTTTGAACAAAAAATAAATTTTCATATTTTTCACATTTTTTAATATTTTCGAAAAATAGAAAAATATTATAAAATTCATAAAAAAATACTTCTCGAGGTCACAAAAATATAGAAAAATGTTCAATATTTTTATTTAAATTCCCTTTTCATATTGACCTCATGAAAAATTGAAAATCGAGTTCAATTTGAGGTGTTTCTTCACAACGCCGAAGATTGAATTTGCTTAAAAATACCAATTGAGTCTTTTTATTTGCAATTTTTGCACATTTGTTGTCTAGACATTCAATTGCAATCCCTTTGAACTTCAATTTGATCAATTGCACCCTCAATTGCGCGAATTGCACGGATTGCATGAAGTCCCCAAAATATTTGCAATTTAGTCCCTCAATTTGCCAATTTTTGAAATTACTTTTAATTGGGGGACTTGCTCTGCAAATTTGGACTACCCCTAGGGTTTTAACACATTCTGAATTGATTGGCATAGGTCTCGTGGTCCAATTTGATCAATTAGACGTCCAATTGAAGTTTTCCCCGAATTGGGAATTTCGGAAAATTTGGGGCTTTTGCATAAATTGATGGGAAATTTTGGGCAAAACCACTTTTTTAGATAATATCCAGGGCCCTAAATCCAATTTTGAGGTTTAATTGAAAAAATTCCCACTCAATTTCAATTAATTTTGAAAATTCTATGAATTTTATTATGCGAACCGGTTCGGACCGGTCTCACCGCCGGTCGGACCGGCCGAACCGGTCCAAACAAGATTTCTTCTTCCTCGCGCGAACACTTCACCCTGTAGATCCAAAGGTCGAGTTTCAATGACCAAATTGAGGGCCTTCCAATTGATGCAATCGACGTAGGGCTTTTGTTGTACAGGTCGAGAAGAGTTGATTGCTACCGGCGACATGATCGATGGTCGCTGGAGGAGCTCCGGCGGGCCGTTCAAAGCTTCAACGGCGCAAAAGTCAACATTTCGCAGAAACGCACAAATTCAAGCATAATTTGCTACTAACGGAGAACCAAAGGGAGTGCATTCTCGTGCCCGTCGCCGTCCAACCTCGGGTGACCAAAATCGCGTGAGCCGCACGTGTGAATCATCACCGACTCAAGCTCACCTGTGCGCGTGCCAATTCAAAAACCGAGTATAAAAGCCGGGAAGCTTTGCGAATCAAGGAGAGGCTCATTCGTGCTCGCAAAGTCCAACAGAATAGAGAGAGAGAGTGAGTTAGATAGAGAGAGAAGTTCTCGTCGACCTCCATTGACAAGAATTCGGACGAACACCGTGAGGTCTTCGCCCAATCGATCCAGAGCAAATCAGAGCCCGCGATCAAGTTCAGAAGTTCACCGGAGCCGAGGAGAAGCGATCGCAACTGCTAGATCGGCTCGACATCTTCAAAATCGGTGAGTTGATCTCCAAAGCTTCATTCCGCACATCCATGGCATCACGAGTTCATGAACATGATTAGTGCAATTGGTGTGTGCGTTTTGGTCTCTGAATGATGTCGACCGCTTCTGCATATCCATTTTGCTTCGATTTTGCATAAATACTTCCAATCGAGTCCGCGAAATCCAACCTCCATTGCTATTTGCTGTCGAAGCTCGTCTAGACAAATCTAGACCAAACCAGGTCAATCGACCCGGCGGGTAAGGTTTCTTAACCTGATTTGAGTGTTTCCTATTGTTTAATTAGCCTATCATGCTCTGAATCTGAATATTTGAACTCCGAGTTGAGGTTACGTACGTAGTTCATTTCTCGCGATCCGTTCGGTGAAATCGCCTAATTTTTGGATATGTTGTAGAGGAGGTCGAGTCGAGTCGATTGGCGGTAGTCTTGCGCCGATCCGGCGAGATCTCACCGTTGAATCTCGCCGGAAGGATTCTGGCCGTCCGTTTAGGCGTCGTCGTGAGGTTGAAGAAGATGCCGATGTGGCGATCAACAGGTCAAAAGAGCTTACGTGTCGTGTTTCTATTCGCCCGGCTTGGATCCGAGTCGGCTCGGCCGTTGGCGCGAGCGAGCCGACTCGGTCTCGATCCGACAGTCGGCATAATTCGGCATATTTGATTTAGGGCCGTCGGATTAGTATTTTTTATATTTTTGGATATTAGATATATTAAAAAGGAAATAAAAAATCAAATACTGCGTCGTTTTTAGTTAGTGGTGCGCGATGTCGTTTAGGGTATATAGAGCAAAAGCGACGTCGTTTTAGGCTTTAGAATGGACGAACGGTCTAGATTGGTTCTTAGTTTTAATCGCGGCCGTTCGTCCTTTAATTCATACGGTGCCGTTTAAGCATAGGTGAGATGAACGACTCAGATTAAATCTAGGTTAGATCGTGACCGTCCAAGGTTTTAAATAATGCGGCGCCGTTTTGTGTAAAAGACCGGAAGCGGCATCGTTTTGTGGTTTAGGAGTTTCAATGGCCCGGATCGGTTCTAACTTGAATCGCGGCCGTTCATTAGGTGTTTAATGCGACGTCGTTTTTGCGGGCGGAGCAGATGCGGCGTCGTTTTGGGTTTAATGAGCACGAACGGCTGAGATTAATTCCGAAGTTGATCTCGGCCGTCCATCCATTTTCTTTATATTCAGAATATTAGAAATTAATTTTAGAAAATCAAAAATAAATAGAAAATATATACGGTGTTGTTTTTTAGTGTGTCGCGAACACTCGCGGGCGGTCGGACCGGGTTGACCGACCGTTGACCGGTTTGACCCGGTCCAGAATATTAATAAAAAAAATAATAAATAAATAAAAATTTCCAAAAATTCCAAAAAATTGCAAAAGTACTTAGAAAATTCACAAAAATTCCCAGATTTTTCCAAAAAATTCTAAAAATTCCTAGATCGATTCAGGACTCATAAAGTCTGGATCGAAAATTTTTTAGACTTCGAGGGTCGATCCGTGTCGATCCGGAAAATTTCTAAATTTTTAGAAAATAAATAAAAAATTCAAAAAATAGAAAAAATTAGAAAAATTCTGAAAAATCACAAAAAATAGGAAATGGCCACATTCAATTGGCCAAACCGAAATTTTGTGATTTTCGGGTCCCGAACCCCCAAAAATGACCATTTTACCCTTCCGGGCCTTCCGCCCCAAATTTTCGCCGAACCATCCCGGAACTCAAATTTGACATTTCTATGGGCCAAGAGGGCCATTTTAGACATATCGAGCCTTGATTGATTGATTTGATTGATTGCGGTTATGTTGATTGCGCTTTTAATTTTCTAATTGTGATTGATAGGAATAGTAAAATTCCCATTTGCATGTATACCTAGAACCGTTAGGGCCTACCTCACCCGAAATTGAATTTGCATGAACTCTTAGGTTAGAAAATCACTCGACATCGATAACCGAAAGGGCGTCGATGAAAATCTCGGCGTAACCAAGTCCCCGGACCCAAAAATCTCCGGTTTTCGCGGAACCGAACGGTTTCTCCCGACCGCTCGATAGGGTTTTCCGATCGTACCTTCCAATAAATCCATCGGTGGCGACTCCAATTGCATGTACACATCGCACATGCCACCCGACCACACTAAGGTCGATTTCGATAACAATTTTTCTCCGACATCGCGATTCGAGTAATGGGTCTTGGGAGAGACCCGCGATCCTAAAGGTCCGCTTCCAACCGGATCCAAAGGGTCGGCTCGTTAACCCTCTCACAACCAGGACTTTAAACCAAAATCCCGGAGGGTCGCGATAGCGGCAACTAGAAAAGTTACTGTAGACACCGAAAAAGTTACCGTAGCACGTTGAAAAAGCTACCGTAGACGCCGAAAAGATGACGTGGCACGCCGGAAAGTTGACGTGGCATGCCGGAAAAGTTATTGTAGCACTCAAATGAACGATTTTGCTCCGACGTAGCACTCAAGTGAACGATTTTTGAAAGTTATGGCACTTAAGTGAACGTTTTGAAAGTTCTGGCACTCAAGTGAACGCCGTACACAAGTTATGACACTTCTAGTGTACTTTTCCCCTTGATTCTCCATATTTATCGGGATTATGCATATCTCTAATTGATTACGGTTGCTATTATTATCTTAATAGCATCCCATAAAACCTATAAATAGGTTCATGCACTATTTATTAGTATAACGAAATAGACACAACAATCAATATTTCTCTTTTCGGTATCTTGTTATTCTCAACTTAAGAAATTGTCAACCAGTTATGTATAAAACATCAATGATAGGGATGAACAAACTGGATCGGATCGGACCAGTTGGGCCGGGTTGGTTCGGTCCTTGAGGGGGCGATTCGGTCTCCGGTTTCATGGTGGATGAGACTGGATCGGATCGCCCCGAGTATATATAATACATATACAATTAGAAAAAAAAAAGTAGAAATTTTTGAAAGACTAGTTAACCTAATTTTTCCATCTTCTTTTCGACACTAGCTCCTCTCCTCTCGTTTGACGCTCGTGTCTCACTTTTACGAAGCGGCTCTGCTCGATGATCGCTCCTTTCGCCTTCGCCTCCCCACTCTCTCCTTTCGTGATACTGCCTCTTGCTTGCTTGCTTCATGCCTTCTCTTGCCTTTTGTCAATATGCAGTCTCTAATCGTGCTTTATCTTGACTCAATCTGTATTTTGTCTTGACTATAATATGCAAACCCGTTATTTTGTTCATGGTTGGATTCAATGAAGTACAATTGTAATTCCACTTTGAGCTTGATTCTTTCTAACTCAAGGAAAATGATGCAAGAACATAATCCTGTTTCAGTTGTCTTAAGTGTTTTTCTTCATAATTTAGCTCTTTTCTCATTATTTTAGGATTATAAAAACTCATTTATATGTTTTATTAGATTGGATGGTTGAGATTTGAAGTTATTAGTATAGATCCAAGGTTAGATTTCTATAAGCACCTGGAGTTAGCGGTCCCACTGGGACCGAACTGCTGATCCCTGTCCGGTCCAATTCCCAAATTTGGGGACGGGGACTACCGGTCCGATTTACGGTTCAATGCTGGGACCGGACTGGCCCCGATCATGCACACTCCTAATTAATGATATTGTAGTTCCATAAATATTATCGATCTTGTGGAAGGACCCAAAAAGTAAATAAACCTTATTAAGAAATCCTTGAACAATATAAGATGATCGAAATATCTCTCTATGACAATAAAAACATTTATTCTTCTTTTAAGTTTTATAGGCCATATTTCCTATATTTTTGACATAACGAGAATAGGATCAATCAAAGTTTAAAAGTAGGGAGATATCGCTAGTCATAGAGTAAGTCAATTTTTTTCTTAACAAACATGGCAAAAAGACGAATTAGGAATAAGATTACTTCAATTCGGAAAGAGGAAATTCATGCATAGGATTAATTGGAATTTGCTTGAAAAGGTCCTTTATGAACCGTTTTCCACTTTAATCTATAATTTTTCCTTGGATTTACTAGTAAAAAAATATTGAATTACTGAAAGAACCGATAACGGAGACATGAGCTAATGCTACCGAACGACATTAAGCCTTTACTTTCCGACCAACGAGGTTTCAATTAGGAAGCACCGACACTCTTCGTACAGTGTCTAAGTAACCGGGGGTACTAGGTGAATAAGTTGGTTACTTAGACATTGTGCAAAGCAAGGGTCCATCTAGTGGGAAACTAAAGCTTCTCCTTTGTGACTCTAGGCATGGGAGGCTATTATACTTGCCTACCCAACGGTCCTTAGTTGAAACCGACCAGGTGTCTACCTTCACCTGCCGAAGGCCCCTAAGTTCCCTCCAAATATTTTTCTTCCCTAAAGAGAGGGAAGGCGGAGAGAACTTATTATGAGACCTCTCCACCATATCGAAGAGTTCATTCCCCTGTCTCCTCGTGAGTCTTGTCCAAAACTATTTTCCCCTTTAATCTCTCCTTTTTCCTCGGATTTACTAGTAAAAAAATATTGAATTACTTGGAGAATTGACAATGGAGACAGGAGCCGATGCTACCGCCGACTACATTTTCCCCTTTAATTGCTAGCCAACGAGGTTTCAATTAAAAAGTATTGATACTCTCCAGGGGCCTCCGTGCCGTGTTATGTCCGACACTTTTTTGACATGTGACCGACACGTGGTCGGCGCTTTAGAAACGCCAGCAACACGTAAATCTAGTATCTCGAGGTGCTATTTAGACATGCACGGGTCAATTTTAAATATTTTTAATAAATTAGGGTCAAAATTTGAATTATCAAATTTATATATACTTAAGTCATATACCCAATTACCACAAAATTAATATACTCAATGTCGCGACCCTCCGGGATTTTGGTTTAAAGTCCCGGTTGCGAGAGGGTTAACGAGCCGACCTTTTGGATCCGGTTGGAAGCGGACCTTTAGGATCGCGGGTCTCTCCCAAGACCCATTACTCGAATCGTGATGTCGGAGAAAAATTGTTATCGAAATCGACCTTAGTGTGGTTGGGTGGCATGTGCGATGTGTACATGCAATTGGAGTCGCCACCGATCGATTTATTGGAAGGTACGATCGGAAAACCCTACCGAGCGGTCGGGAGAAACCGTTCGGTTCCGCGAAAACCAGAGATTTTTGGGTCCGGGGACTTGGTTACGCCGAGATTTTCATCGACGCCCTTTCGGTTACCGATGTCGAGTGATTTTCTAACCTAAGAGTTCATGCAGATTCAATTTCGGGTGAGGTAGGCCCTAACGGTTCTAGGTATACATGCAAATGGGAATTTTACTATTCCTATCAATCACAATCAAAAAATTAAAAGCGCAATCAACATAACCGGAATCAATCAAATCAATCAATCAAGGCTCGATATGTCTAAAATGGCCCTACTGGCCCATAGAAATGTCAAATTTGAATTCCGGGGTGGTTCGGCGAAAATTTGGGGCGAAAGGCCCAGAAGGGTAAAATGGTCATTTTTGGGGGTTCGGGACCCGAAAATCACAAAATTTCAGTTTGGCCAGTTGAATGTGGCCATTTCCTATTTTTTTGTGATTTTTCATAATTTTTCTAATTTTTTCTATTTTTTGAATTTTTTATTTATTTTCTAAAAATTTAGAAATTTTTCGGATCGACACAGATCAACCCTCGAAGTCTCAAAAAAATTTTGATCCAGACTTTATGAGTCCCGAATCGATCTAGGAATTTTTAGAATTTTTTTGGAAAATTCTGGGAATTTTTGTGAATTTTCTAAGTATTTTTGCAATTTTTGGAATTTTTGGAAATTTTTATTTATTTATTATTATTTTTTTATTAATATTCTGGACCGGGTCAAACCGGTCAACGGTCGGTCAACCCGGTCCGACCGCCCGCGAGTGTTCGCGACACACTAAAAAAAGACACCGTATATATTTTCTATTTATTTTTGATTTTCTAAAATTAATTTCTAATATTCCCAATATAAAGAAAATGGATGGACGGCCGAGATCAACTTCGGAATTAATCTCAACCGTCCGTGCTCATTAAACCCAAAACGACGCCGCATCTGCTCCGCTCGCAAAAACGACGTCGCATTAAACACCTAATGAACGGCCGCGATTCAAGCTAGAACCGATCCGGGCCGTTGAAACTCCTAAACCACAAAACGACGCCGCTTCTGGTCTTTTACTCAAAACGGCGCCGCATTATTTAAAACCTTGGACGGTCACGATCTAACCTAGATTTAATTTGAGTCGTTCATCTCACCTATGCTTAAACGGCACCGTATGAATTAAAGGACGAACAAATGCGATTAAAACTAAGAACCAATCTAGACCGTTCGTCCATTCTAAAGCCCAAAACGACGTCGCTTCCGCTCTATATGCCCTAAACGACGTCGCGCACCACTAACTAAAAACGACGCAGTATTTGATTTTTTTATTTCCTTTCTAATATATCTAATATCCAAAAATATAAAGAATACTAATCCGACGGCCCTAAATCAAATATGCCGAATTATGTCGACCGTCGGATAGAGTCCGAGTCGGCTCGCTCGCGGCAACGGCCGAGCTAACTCGGATCCAAGTTGGACGAATAGAAACACGACACGTAAGCTCTTTTGACCTGTTGATCGCCACATCGGCATCTTCTTCAACCTCGCGACGACGCCCGGATCGGACGGCCGAATCCTTCCGGCGAGATCCAACGGTGAGATCTCGCCGGATCGGCGCAAGACTACCGCCAATCGACTCGACTCGACCTCCTCTACAACATATCCAAAAATTAGGCGATTTCACCGAACGGATCGCGAGAAATGAACTACGCACGGAACCTCAACTCGGAGTTCAAATATTCAGATTCAGAGCATGATAGGCTAATTAAACGATAGGAAACACTCAAATCAGGTTAAGAAACCTTACCTGCAGGTCAGATTGACCTGGTTTGGTCTAGATTTGTCTAGACGAGCTTCGACGATAAATAGCAATGGAGGTTGGATTTCGCGGACTCGATTGGAAGTATTTATGCAAAATCGAAGCAAAATGGATATGCAGAAGCGGTCAAGATCATTCAGAGACCAAAACGCACACACCAATTGCACTAATCATGTTCATGAACTCGTGATGCCATGGATGTGCGGAATGAAGCTTTGGAGATCAACTCAACAATTTTGAAGATGTCGAGCCGATCCGGCGGTTGCGATTGCTTCTCCTCGGCTCCGGTGAACTTTTGAACTTGATCGCAGGCTCTGATTTGCTCTGGATCGATTGGGCGAAGACCTCACGGTGTTCGCCCGAATTCTCGTCAATGGAGGTCGACGAGAACTTCTTTCTCTATCTAACTCACACTCTCTCTATTCTGTTGGACTTTGCGAGCACGAATGAGCCTTTTTCGCTCCGGAATCTTCTCGCTTTTTATACTCGGGTTTCAAAAAATTCGCGCACACGGGCAAGTGTTCACCGAGGCCCTCTCACGTGCCATCACGTGGTTTTAGGTCGCCGGACGGCGACGGAGTTAGTTAACATCCCGTCCAAAGCCGTCAAGTCTCCGTCGAGCCTTAAACGAGCATGAATTGCATTCTGCATTGAGAGTGTTGACTTTTTGCGTCACCGAGATTTTGACCGTCTCGCCGGAGCTCGTCCGGCGGCCATTCCCCCCGAAACCATGCTTAATCGACGCATGATCACCTCGGGTATAAAACGCCCAAGTTAATTAGTCCGATTATCGTCGATTGCCCGATCAATTTGCTCTTTGAATCTCGGCCAAACACCGTTCACGCGCACAAATGCCCCGAGGAAGAAGACGACACTGTTTGAGCCGATCGGACCTGTTCGACCGGCGGTCAGACCGGTCTGAACCGGTTCGAATAGTAAATTTTTCAAAAATTTCAAAATTAATCAAAATTGAGTGGGAATTTTTGCAATTAAACCTCAAAATTGGATTTAGGGCCCTGGATATTATCTAAAAAAGTGGTTTTGCCCAAAATTTCCCATCAATTTATGCAAAAGCCCCAAATTTTCCGAAATTCCCAATTCGGGGAAAACTTCAATTGGACGTCTAATTGATCAAATTGGACCACGAGACCTATTCCAATCGATTCAGAATGTGTTAAAACCCTAGGGGTAGTCCAATTTTGCAGAGAAAGTCCCCCAATTAAAAGTAATTTCAAAAATTGGCAAATTGAGGGACTAAATTGCAAATATTTTGGGGATTTTGTGCAATCCGTGCAATTCGCGCAATTGAGGGTGCAATTAATCAAATTGAAGTTCAAAGGGACTGTACTTGAATGTCTAGACTATAAATGTGCAAAAATTGCAAGTAAAAAGACTCAATTGGTATTTTTTATGCAAATTCAATCTTCGGCGTTGTGAAGAAACACCTCAAATTGAACTCGATTTTCGATTTTTCGTGAGGTCAATATGAAAAGGGAATTTAAATAAAAATATTTAACATTTTTCTATATTTTTGTGACCTCGAGAAGTATTTTCTATGAATTTTATAATATTTTTCTATTTTCCGAAAATATTAAAAAATGTGAAAAATATGAAAAATTATTTTTTGTTCAAAATTGGTTCCTTATGCTTGGCCAAGGCTTCCAATGTTGATTTTTTAATTTTTTTTATTTTTTGTGAATTTTTGAGAATTTTTAGAAAATAAAACTAAAAGAAAATTGATTAAAAATCGAGTGTCAACACTCAATTAACCAAAAAAAAAAAGCTAATCGTGCATCCCTATAGAGGAAGAAGAAGAAGAAGAAATTCATTGATGATATTTTTATATATACATGTTAATCTATCACATAAATATAAAAATATATTTAATATACAACGTGTCCCAACGTGTCAAGTTTTTTTATTTTTAAGAAATAATGTATTAGCGTGTCATGCCGCGTGTCCGTATTGGTGCTAGTTAGGGTTTCAACATAGGAGAAACAAAAAATTATTTTGGTTGGTCCAGTGATTTCAGTCCAACCCGGAGGCACCGAGAAGCCAAGGTCTTAATCCATTTTTTTCATTTTAGGCTCTATTTCGCGGAAAAAAAGTCAAAAAATACTTTACTAAAAATATCGCTTATATCTTTTATAAAAATGAATGAACGAAATATATTTTCGTCGCCCATGAACATATTTAGACATAAATTATTGGTGATAATCAAAATATTTTCTATTTATTAACTATCTTAAATGATATAAACGATTATTTTTTGAAAAATATTTTGCGTAAGATTCATTTTTTACAAAATAAACAAATTACTCTCCGTTTATTTGGTCTCTCTATTTATTTCGTAGAAAGTAAATGATTGCAAAATATTTTCTTAAAACTCATTAATTGTATCACTTGAAATAATCTATCAATAAAAAATATTTTCGTTGTTGACAATAGTTATGATTAAATATTTTCACGAATAACTAAAATATTTTTATATTTATTAATCTTTATAAGCGACACAATCGATCATTTTTAAATAGCTATTTTCAAATCATAATATTTTCCACAAGACAAATTTACGCTTGACTTTTCTTTAATAATATCATAACACAAAAATGTAGTAGCCTTTATTAGAGTAACCTTCATGCGTATGTGTGAATTACACAGGCCGACGTGTACCGGTTAGGGCATGCATGATAACACTTCTGCTTCAGAAATTAATTTCTTGCCGGAAGTTGATTTTTCTACTTCTCCCGAAAAGTAGAAGTTGATTTTTCTACTTCTCCTAAGAAGTAGAAGTTGATTTTTATACTTCCACTCTAGAAATTATTTCGGATCAGATAAATTTGTTTGGTAAAGGTTGAAAATTTCTACTTCTGAAATGTTATTAATATAAAATATTCTATGAAAAATTATTATCGGCGGTCGAAAAATTTCTACTTCACTTTTGAACTTTTTAAATTTCTTTAAAAATAATTTTTATTATTAAAATATTATTTAATTTTCATAAATAATTTTTTCTTTTTACTCTGGTGGCCGGAGACGGCCAATTGACAACGTGGGCTGCGGCCAGCGCGATGATCGATGGTTAGCGGCTGGGGCGGCGGTTGGCGGTCATGGGCGATGATGGGCGAAGGTCGACGGTGGTTGGCTACGGGGGACGATCGGCGGGTGGTGGCCGACGGAGGTCCGTGGTGGGCGGGAGCATGCGATGGTCGGCGATTGGCGGTGGTCGTGGGCGGTGGTTAGTTGAAGTCGGCGATGGGCGGCGGCTGGCGACGGTCCACGGCAGTGGAGGTTGGCGGATGTGGGTATGATAAAAAAGAGGGTGAGGCGAGAAATACTTTTTGTGTTGGAGAAGCTATTTTTTTTTTAACTTCTGAAGTTGGTGGTAAAACAACTTCAGAAGTAGAAATTTGTTATAGAAGTAGAAATTTTTACCAAACGAATTTCAGCTCCAGGGCAATTTCTATTCCAAAAGTACTTCTAAAGCGTAAATCCAATTCCAGAAGTGTTATCATGTGTGCCCTAAGTTTCCATTCATGGGATGGCAAATGCAACTTAGGCGACGAATGTGATTTGAAAACTGAATTTACCAGCAACAAATTTGATACTTAACAATTAATTTTGAGGTTTCGGGAATACTAAACTACTAGTTGAACTCTTGTTCTTTGCACCGGTTTATACATAGTTTTTTTTTTTCATAATTTAGTTGGAGTTTTGAAAAAGTATACAAGTTTAACAAAAAATATATATTTGTGATATTGACACAGAAGAAAATATATTGAAAACTATGAAGTAATGCATCTCTAAATAGCTTCAAACATGTTAGTGTACATATTCTTGTGATTCGGTGTTTAGTGTAAACTAAATAAAATAGGAGCATTGCAACATTGCAATGATTTTAATCTAATTTTTCGGTTGGATTTTTTTACGAAGATTTTTGTATTTATTTCGAAGTCATGATACCCAAAATGGGGCTACTAAGGAGAGTTCGCTAATTTAAATACTAATTGGATTATTGTGTTTCTAGTACGTTTCTCAAGGGTAACCTATGTGTACAAGATTTCTTTAATTTGGATTATTAGTTATTAATTCATGAGCTATTCTGGTTTTTGGGTGGAAAAAGAACTCTCCGGTAAGTAATGAATGAAATAAATTTGGATTTTCTCGTCAGAAAATTCATTTATTACCTATGGTTTTCCATAAATTTATTTTAATAGCTAATTGATCTCCTTTTGTGCTTGATCATGCTTCATAATATTTAAATACAATGTTTCAATAGCTATGCAAAAGTTTATGAGCTCCTTACATGTCTTATATTTTGCATTCATCGGACTGAAAAGATAATAAAACACTATTAGTAATTACCCCTGTCGGTGTCGGCCTTGCCACATAGGATTGCCGGAGTCTATGCCGGTGATTTTCGACCAAAATTCACCGATTGGAATAAATTAGTACAAATGCTAAAGGTTTACAACTCAATTGCCAAAAAAAAAAAAAAAATAGGATTGTAAGGCATAATTGCAATAGGTTTAGAACTTGTTTTGGTCATTCTCCCCTCGAATAGGTATTGACCACTTAGAAATGAAAGTGCCCAGTTCTTTGTTCGGTTGGGTGAGGCAATTGCTACCTCCGAATGTGTACAAATTTTCTCGCCTAAATTTTATCTATCCGTCATGGCGCGTATACTCTTGCATCTAGTTGCTATCAATGAGACGAACCAAGAAGATACTCCTCAATGATTGATCATTTTCACCGACGAGAACCTCGGATGTTTTCGTCCTGGTCTTTTGGGAAAAAAGGATGTTCCCTCGACAGTTGACTTCATTCGCGTTCTTGCGGTAGCAGTACCAAACTTTTGCACCCGAGTTGATACAAAATACCAATACCCTTTCTCGTGTTCTCTAGGAGTCCGTCCAACCATACTTTGAAAGCAACTCTAGCTTAATTCTCTCATGCATCGCAATATCTGCGGCAGAGAAATGCTAATAGAGTACTCAAAGCATGTGATGAAACCGGGCTCTCGTTTGTCCGGGCTCTTATCATAAGCGCTAGGACTCCACACAAATCACTTGAAGGAGATCGAGTGTGGAAAGGGACACTCGATCGTGTGCCACTACTATCCACCATGCCCCCAACTCGAGTTGACCCCGGGTGTGACAGAGCATTCGGACGACGACTTCCTCACAATTCTCCGCCAAGATCAAATTGGAGGACTTCAAGAGCTTCATAAAACCGGTGGATCGACGTTCCTCCAATACCTGGAGCACTAGTGACCAACGTTGGAGATCTTTTGCAGATAAGTAGCTTCGGCCAGAATAATCATCGTCCATTTCTGAGTTTCTCGTAAATCGTGTTTTGATTGGTAGACACACTGCGATCCTCTTCTCGCCTTTGTTACCGTACTCTCTCATATGCTAAGCTAGTTGAAGAGCTCTTGAGAATTCAACAAGTAAATTGACATGGCATCTCCCCGTAGCAATATGACATTATGCCTTCCCAATCTGTACTTTTCTTTGGTAAGAAAAATCGGTGTTTACCATTCCCAAATGACTTGTGCATCGAGTATCCTACAGAGCTATTTGACTCATCTAAACTTGATTCTACCTTTCGCTAGATCCCGCTAGCCTCACATTAACAGGATCAAAATTGTCCGAATGAAACAGATGTATGTTGAAAACAACGTTTTCACGGGAGCGGTCAATGTGGCTTCTAGATATTCTGCAGTTTTGGTATTTATCAATATTAAGATTGCAATCATACTAGTACATAGAAACTGTGTTTCTTCATTTCTAACCTAAGAACCGAGAATGTTTCACTAATGTTGCATTCGTGGCTCACAACAAACAATCGGTTTAAGAGGCCCGAGAGTGTCGGTGGCATGCTTCTTGGGCAACACTCCATGGTCGTATGGAACCATCAATGAATTAACGTCGCAGACAACCCACCAATCTGCAAGGAGACCGCACTTCCAAACTCCACTGCCCATTACATTTCCAAAGGCCTAGATGGAGCTTCAGCGCTTCTTGATTTCAAGCTGAAGATTGTGTAAATTTATAAAGGTGGTCTCATTGATATTCGTATTTGAAGAAAAAAGTCTGCCCATCTGTTCATCTAGGTAAAACTACCATAGAACAGGATTGCCTTTTTTCATCGCTCAAGAATCGACACTTATATTGCTCAATTTGACAACAGCAACACAACTCTCAAAAGCAAAGATCATTCTCTAAACAAAAGCAGAACTAAAAGAGAGCACGAAATAGAGGGAGAGGAAGATCAACACATACCAATCTAAGATCGAAAGAAATATGTTATCGCCTTCGAATCCACTTTGTGCAAGAAGGATAAAAAGTGGAATTCTTGCCGGCCTCCAACTCGCTCAATGACAATAACCAGAATCAACCACATGGCAATTGAATCAGCCATTTATTAGACATCACCGTAATTTTCTCAGCAAGCGGTAAATCACATCATATGAGCCATATCATGCATTGCCATGTCTCGGCTATAAAGAAACTGCTCATATCATGCGTTGCAATGTCTCCATAACATTCAATTCATAATCCAAACTCATCTCCAACAAATTTACATTCACAATGAAATTGAATTGCGGGAGAGAGAGAGAGAGAGAGAGAGAGAGAGGGGGGGGACAATGCCTACTATCGATTTGGCCTCTGACTCTAGCGAGCAGAGCTACGACAGAGCAAACGATGACTCGAAAGCCGGCATCAAAGGCCTCGGTCGACGCCGGGATCACCGAAATCCCTAGAATTTCTTCATCCGACCACGGGAGACATCCGAAGACGACTCCGAATCAAGTGGCGGCTCCGAGAATCTCAACGTCCCAATCATTGACCTCGGCGAAATTGACCGTGACCCGACCAAGAGGAAGGAGGCGATCGAGAGGATGTGACGCGCGTCGAGACGCCTGGGGTTCTTCCAGGTGGTGAATCCCGGAGTTCCGGCAGCCGTGACGGAGATGAAGGAGGGATTGAGGAGGTTCCACGAGCAAGATGACGCGGCAAAGAAGGTGTTCCACATGCGCAACATGACGAGGAAGGTTATGTACAACAGCAATTTCGACACGAACACGACGTCGGTGGCGAACCGGAGAGACGCTTTCTTCTTTCGATAAATGTGCACTGCGAATATGGTGAAGAGAAATTAGTTAATGGAAGAAATAATAATTGAAAGGAACACATGATAGGTGATAGTCTTTTCACCTACCTTCTATGCTAATAGTCGGATTCATCCACTTCATCCTCCCGGACAATGACTAGAATGTGCGCAATCTGTGACCAATCCTCATAGTGATTCTTTTTCAGAAGGGGACAACGAATGATTCTCAATTCCTTCAAGCGTGTGAGGTTGCACATCTCAAATGGCAAATGCTCCAATTTTTCACGATCAGATAATACAAGCTTTTCGAGTAGAGAGAGATTCCCAATCCATTCCTGCAAACTCGCTCCCCGATATCCACGAATCTCGAGAGATTGCGGTGTCTTGACATATTGAATCCCCTCGGGTAATTGCACAAAATCCAGAGAAGAAGAGATCTCAAGAACATGAAGGCTCGTGAGGAATGGCCATTGGGTGTCATGCCGGTCTTCTTCGCACAATAAATGGAGTCCTTCACAATCGATAATGTGGAGTTCCCGGAGCGAGGAAAGGTGTCGCATGCCACGAGAGAAGCTCCTTATGTCGCAACGATAGAGGTCCATGAACTCTAGATTATTGGCCGATCGGAGTAGATTCTCGAGCACCGGGGACTCCACAATCCTACCAATAAAAGATAGACGCTTTAGTTTAGAGAAATTGGTGAATGCGGATCCCATCGCGGCTTCTGACGGGCAATTTGGATCGGGCTTTATTTCCAACATTTCCGCGTTCCATACGGTCAAGCACTCCACCTGGGGGAATGGTGGCACGAAATTCAACCGGGGACAGTTCAATATTCTCACGGACCGAAGTTTTGGGAAGGATGACGGTGAATTGTCGGCCCGGTGATGCTTTTGATATGCTCTCATTACTTGCGTACTTCCCCACCATCCCTTCAGCATGTTGCATCTCTCTAGTTCCAATCTCTCAAGAGATGGGAAGAAGGTGCGTGCGATCTTAGATTGCCCCACGTCACTTGTCCGTTGAACGAACTTCAAGTCATGCAAGCTCCCAAGAATCAACGTCCTTAGGGATGGGAGTTCACTCAAGGATGGTAGGTGGCTCACCGACCAACACTCTCGAATACACAAGTATTGAAGGTTGACCAATTTCCTCAAATCTCTTGGAAATGTTTTAAGGTACCTACATCCAACGAGTTTAAGGAACTGCAAATTCACCAAATCCGTGATTGAATCCGGCAAACTACGAACAGATTGGTTTTTATCAATACCAAGATACCTTAAGTGCTTCAACTTTTCAAAGGAGGAAGGAAGGAGAGGAATATTTGCATAGTCTAAATGCAACACTCGACAATGTTTACCCCCAGAAAAAACTCTATCGAAGGTGAGTACAGGCCATGGACTTCGCAAGAAGATTAGCGTCCGCAATTTGTGTAGATCGAGCAGAGACATCGTTTTCTCTTCAGAGAAAAATTCTGAAGTAAATGACGCATGTCGAATTCCTCTATCATTATGTCCTCCTTTAAAATTAACAATCTTGCATTCACCTCCAGCAACTTTTTGGGCAAGATCGTGCATGAGATCATGCATCTTGAAAAATATGACCTTGCCATCTTTGCCTTGTCTTTCAACATCGAGGAATGACCTACACAGCAGTTCCGACAAGTACATATCTGCGATCTCTTCAAGGTTATCCTCCCCGTTGCGTGACTCAATAAAGCCTTGTGCCACCCAAAGATGTATCATCATCTCTTTACTATAGACATAATCTTTCAGAAACAATGAGCAGTATGCAAAACAATGTTTCAAGCGTGAGGGGAGATGATCGTAACTGAACTTGAGGACTTTCATTATTCCATCATCTTTCTCATCAATTTCTGGTATTTCTAGAAGTTCACGCCCCTCGTAATGGAGCCATTCAACTTTCTTTTTGCCGTAGAAAAGGCTTCCAATAGTTCTAACGGCAAGGGGAACCCCGGCGCATTTTTTAACTAAATCTCGACCTATCTTCTCCTGTTCCGAGTCTAATGATTCTTCCCCCTCTTCAAAAGCATTTTTCTTAAATAAGTTCCACGACTCATCTTCAGATAAGCCGCGCAGATCATGGATAACAGATTTCGCATTCGTGACCTTCGCAACTTCGTGGCTGCGAGTAGTTACAAGTATCTTGCTTCCCCATTGACCACCCTCTAGCCAATCTCCAAGCTTCGACCATTCATGCCGATCTTCATTCCACAAATCATCCAAAACAAGCAAGTATTTCTTCCTCCCTAGAGTCTCGCGAAGAAGACTTGGCAAGTCTTCATTGTCATGGCCTTGACAGTCGACATTTGCTTTTTTAAGTAGCTCTTTGATAAGGGAATTTACATCAAAGACATCAGATACACACACCCACATCTTAAGCCCAAAATGTTCTTTTACCTCCCCATCGTTGTACACTAGTCGTGCAAGTGCAGTTTTCCCAAGACCTCCTTTACCAACGATGGCTACAAATGACACGCCCTTGTTAGGGGAGGAACTCAACAAGACTTGCTTGATCTTGTTTTTGTCCTCTTCCCTACCGATTATTTTTTCATCAGGCGAGGGATGTTCAGGTTTCTTTCCTCTCCGTATGGCCACTCTTTCCTCCGGATGCCGCTCTAATTTTAATAAGTTACTATCGTTTTCAATCTCATCCAGTGTCTTCCTTAGTTCCTGAATCTTATTGGCCACTCCGAGGCGATGTTCGAGCTGATTCGATTTAGAGAAGAAAACGCGTACCGCTTTCGACATCTTGTTGCCGGGAGTGACCTTCCGCCTCAGATCTTCGATCGCGACATCGTCGAGCAAGTCCTGTAGGTCGTACAGCACGTCCTCGAGCCTCCCGAGCCAGAACTTGACCTGGTTGTTGTGCCATTGCTTCTTCTCGGCATCAAAAAGCACCGCTTGGATGGTCTTGACGGTGCCCTCAAGGCTTCGGAGGTCGTCCTTGACACGCAAGAGCGACTGGACCTTCTGAGAAGCGAAGGTGCCTACAGGTTTCGCAATTTCAGTGGCGAGGCTTTTCAGTACGGCAGTGGCAATGCAGGAGAGCGCTGCTCCAGCCATTTCCAAAAGGCAAAAGCAGGGGTTAAGGAGTGTTTGAGAATGCTTTTGTTAGGAGACAATGGTTTGGCGGTGCCTCCTGATCGACTTCATGCACGAATATATTGCAAAGGCCAACGGCATCCCCATGTTACTGCATGCTCGGCTGCTCCACTAGATGACAACAGAGCAAAAGACGCGTGGGGTCCAGAAAAAAGGGACTGAAGAAAGAAAGAGGAAAGCCCAAAAGCCTATGGGTAAAGCAGGTTGCCCTGTATGCTTAGAGATAATTTTCTAGTTTCTTTTTTTTTTTTCCATTTTCATCTGAACATGAAAATAGTACGGAAAAAAGCCTTCGATCACGTGTGGAGAGCAGTTTCCAAACGAAAACCCAAAATTATTTAAGTAATCCTAGAGTCAATGAGCAGAGGGTCATGGCGGATTAAATGCTCTCCAATATGGATATAGATTAGGAATTCCTAGTAGATGCACTTGGTACGACAAACTATCTAATGATCATATTCTTTTCGATCGTGATCGGATACCGAACTCCAGAAGAAAGCTGGTCATGTAACTTTGTTAATTATCCTATTGTCAAAATATTTGACAGACTCATTTTTTATTCAACCGAATGATGGCAAGTTCGATGGAAGGACAAGAAAGTTCATGTTCCTCGATTATGCACAAAGTGAATGAGAATATGGATATGATGCACAAAACTAAATTCACATGTTGTTGACGGATAAGTTACATCTAACGATCCTCTATTACTTATGGATAGAGACGATTGCGAACGTGGTTAGTGTTTAGAAGGATTAGATTAGTAGCCGAAGAAAATTATTGGCAGTCAATGATGAAGCACTCACTCCTACACTAGAAGGAAATGGATTTTGAAGTTGCAAAGCCAATTTAATTTGTCAGAACTGGAAACGACAGTATCCTGTAAAAAAAAAATGGAAATAATCAAATCCTGCTTGGGCTTGGGGCTATGTTACGTTGACCTTGTCGTTGCATTGTACGAAAATTAAAGCTGCGACATTTCGTTCCTTGTGCATATATTAATGAAAGAAAAATATCTAATTCCTTACATGTTAAGCAACTTTTCTTTCGTTCTTTGAAAGAGTGAGTACTTTTAATGGCATAAGTAATTTATTTCAACTTTTTTTTTTCAAGTAGAGGGGAGGAGCAACCGCCATTTTGCGTTGTGCTTTTTGGAGTAAAAAAATGTTTGGTGGGGAGTGAAAGACGCGTGGGTCTCGACACTGTAAAATTCTTGGAAGATGGTCTTGAAGTTTCGCGTCACATATAATTGCAATACGGAACAATGGAAAGCAACCGGACATGAAATTTTGAAGCGACATTTTCTGATTTGCTTTTGGAATCAACGTACGGAGAAAGCATTATGATCAAAAGCAAAGCAACTCACCCCAGTTTGAATAGAAATCACGGCACTTTTGTGGTGGCAGCTCGGGGACACGTGTCGATCTGGCATACGTTGGACGGTGGGCTACTGTCGATCAGTAAAACTCGTACCATATCCATGTTCATCCCACGGTAATTTTTGTATCCCAAATTGTCAGTTCTAAACGCACATCATCATCATGATTTCATAGTTTATGATTGAGCAATAATCTGATTCGTATGCAAGAAATTCACACTATCATATAAATTAAATTTAACATGATTGGATTAAGCATTACAATCACTCGTAATATTTATTATACTTTGTATCGAAATTTAAAGAAAATAAAAAACCAATTGATGACAAAAATGTCATGTAAACAGCAGCTACAAATTTCCCTTTCATCTTATTTAAAAATGTTAAGCCAATTCTCTCGACTAACAAACCTTTTCTTATTTCCAAAAGTACCCCTGCATAAAACGGTAAAGGAAAATCAACAATTAAAATTC
Source organism: Rhodamnia argentea (assembly GCF_020921035.1). Lineage (NCBI taxonomy): Eukaryota > Viridiplantae > Streptophyta > Magnoliopsida > Myrtales > Myrtaceae > Rhodamnia > Rhodamnia argentea. Next base: position 21,237,221 of record NC_063150.1, on the reverse strand, counting down.
AGTCAACAATTCAAGCATCCATTTGCTCCTCCCAAAAAATAGTTACACTCAAGCATTTCATTTCATGAAAATAAATAAATAAAAAACTTTTTTTCTTTAGAAACCATCTCAATCTACTACTATTTATATATGTTTAGTAAATTTTGTAAGCTTCCTGTGAGATAAAAGGTATGATTGCAGGAGTCTAGCAAAAATAGCAAAGAAAGAAAGGGAGATTCCGAGATCGATGGCTTTTGAGAATGGCAAGTAAAATCAGGGACAGAAAGAATCGAACTCAGATCCTCTGGACCAACATTTTTTAGGTTTTTCCATCTAAAAGCAGACTTCCATGACCATCTAGTTTTCCGGTAAGATCAAATTATGGCGAGCGGGAATAGAATTGAGTTATAAATGCAATTAGGATCATGATATTAGGCGACGCACTGGATTTTTGTCAGTCTTTCGCTTTCATTGGTGTTAATTATAGAGCATTCCATGCAATCTAAATAATAGATGTCGGGTTTGGACCAAAAAAAAAAAATAATAGATGTCGGGCATTTAGCACGCTAATCGATGAATCGGTAATAAGCTATGTAACTGTTGAATGGTCAAATCAAAAGGTCGAAACCAGTACAATGCACATTACAAATGAAATGAAATGTGTATCACGCACCAAATTATGTCCCGTTTATATCAATATGCTAGACACGCATACGATCATCACCACAGTCCCGACATGAACGGACTTTTGACGACCCACGCTCTGATATTCAACGTCAGAAACCCCACACACGTTATTGGAATCATGCAGTGAGTGGTTGGGACTTCTGAAAAGGCTGCAAGAACATTGATGAGCCAGGCTGTTTCGGTGGGGGAAATCACGCAGTAAGTGGTTGGGACTTTAATCAATGTTCAGAGGAGTGCCCTGTCAATAATGCACATGGCCATCCCAGAGTTGATGAGACTGGAGGGCGTCTGATCCCAAACTAGGGTAGGGTGTACCACTTTTTGACAAAAAAACGACACTGTTTTGGGAAAAAGAAATGGGAATAGTCACCCCTGCCTACGTTGTGTCATTTTATGTATTTAAATTGTAGACTTCTTTCGATCAAAAAAATTGTAGACTTTTGGTTCGTTTATTTTTGTGTTAAAACTTGAAAAAAAAAAAGAAGAAGCATAAGATGGATTCAATTGGCTCCGTGAATTTACGAATGACACGAAAAATTTCAAACTTGTATATATATAACACATTTATGCCAAATACCAATACTGCACTTTTATCTCAAATTTTTTCTTATGGCACAAAAATATTAAATTTATTTATGTGACAAATTTACCTTAAAATTTAATTAAGATCACATGCCTATAAGTTTGGAATTTATGTGTCACATTAATATAAATTTGAGCGAGTACGTCGTGCGAGTACAAATTTGAGACTGTTTGTGTTAACAAAAAAGTTGGAAAGAAACGCGTCAAAATGGGCATAATTTAAGATTTTTTGTTTTTATTTTTTTTAGAGTGAAATAGTGTAGCTTTTACTTTTATCATAACAATTTGGTGTTTTACACAAGACATAAAATGTGGGCGGTTCTCGGGGAAAATCGGGAATGGTTTTGTTCTGAGATGATTGTCTGGCAGTGCCGATGGTATTTGACTAATAAGGAAGATAAGCATGTGAATGGTACGTGGTGTCAAAGACGCGTGGGGTCCCCAAAAAAAGGGACTAAAGAAAGAAAACAGGAAAGACTAACTAAATGCCCACAGTCAAAAAAGCAGGTTGGCCTGTCTTTTGTTCAAGAGAAAATTTTCTACTTTCCTTTTTTTCACTTTCGTCTGAATATGAAAGAGGATCCAAAAAACCTTTGATCGCGTCCTGAGAGCAGTTTCCAAGCGAAAGCCCAAAATTGTTTAAGTAATCCTAGAGTCGATGAGCAGAAGATTACGAGAGACTGTTGGTAAAATGCCCTTTGGTGCCGGTATTGGTTAGGAGATTCTTAGTGGATATACTTAATACGACGAGATATCGAGTGATTAGATTTCCATCCTTTGCGATCGGATGTTGAACTCCAGAAGAAGTCTCGCCATGTAACTTTGTTGATTATTTTGCTATCAAAATATTTGATAGCTTCTCATATTTTTTTCAAGTAAATGATGGTAAGATCGATAGGAGGATAAGAGAGTTCGTATTTGTCGATTATGCATAAGGCGAGCGAGAATACGAATATGGTGCACGACATTGAATTTATAAGTTGTCGGCAAATAAGTTACATCTAGCGATTCTCCATTACTTATGAATAGAAGTGATTGTGGACATGGCGGTGTTTACTGGAATATCATGCGAATTTTTTTAGACTAGTGCACCTCCTTTATTTTATTAAAGAAATTGGAGTATACATTGAAGCTCAGAGAATCAGATAGGTCCTACCCATGCTGTGGCGCAGGAAGGTAGGGGACTAGGTGCCTGTAAGCAGATGAGCCCGACCAATCGCAATGCAAACGTTGTGCGTTGTTGACCGTGTGCTGCACATGATCAGCAACGGTTGCTGATCATGTGCACACCTTTTTTATTTTATTTTATTTTATAAATAATAATAACCATTATTCTCTAATACGGATATAGATTAGGAATTCCTAGTAGATCCACTTGGTGCGACAAGCTATCAGATGACCGTATTCCTTTCGATCGGATACCGAACTTCAGAAGAAGTCTGGTCATGTAACTTTGTTGATTATCCTATTATCAAAATATTTGATAGCTCATTTTTTGTTCAAGCGAGTGATGGCAAGTTCGATGGAAGAACAAGAAAGTTCATATTCTTCGTGCACAAAACTAAATTCACAGGTTGTCGACGGATAAGTTACATCTAACGATCCTCTATTACTTATGGATAGAGGCGATTGCGAACATGGTTAGTGTTTAGACGGATTAGATTAGTAGCTAAAGAAAATTATTGGCAGTTGATGATGAAGTACTCACTCCTACACTAGTAGGAAATGGATTTTGAAGCTGCAGAGCCAATTTAATTTGTCAGAATTGGAAACGATAGTATCCTGAGAAAAAGAAATGGAAATAATCAAATCCTGTTTGGGCTTGAGGGCTATGTTATGTTGAACTTCTCGTTGCATTTTACGAAAATTAAAAGCGGCGACATTTACATGTTAAGCAACTTTTCTTTCGTTCTTTGAAAGAGTGAGTACTTTTATTGGCATCAGTAATTAATTTCAACTTTTTTTTTTTCAAGTAGAGGGGAGGAGTAACCCACATTTTGCGTTGTGCTTTTTGGAGAAAAAAAATGTTTGGTGGGGAGGGAAAGAAGCGTGGGTCCCGACACTATAAAATTCTTGGAAGATGGTCGTGAAGTTTCGCGTCATAAATAATGCCAATACGGAACGATGGAAAGCGACTGTACATGAAATAGAAATCACGACACTTTTGTGGTGGCAATTCAGGGACACATGTCGATCTGATATACGTTGGGCCGCGGGTTACTGTCGATCAGTAAAACTTGTGCCACATCCATGTTCATCCCACGGTAATTTTTGTATCCCAAATTGTCAGTCCTAAACGCACATCATCATCACGATTTCATAGTTTATGATTGAGCAATAATCTCATTCGTACACAAGAAATTCACTCTATCATATAAATTAAATTTAGCATGATTGGATTAAGCATTACAATCACTCGTGGTATTTATTATACTTCGTATCGAAATTTAAAGAAAATAAAAAAAACTAATTGATGACAAAAATGTCGTGTAAACATCAATTACATATTTCCCTTTCATCTTATTTAAAAATGTTAAGCCAATTCTCTCTACTGACAAACCTTTTCTTATTTCCAAAAGTACCCCTGCATAAAACAGTAAAGGAAAATCAACAATTAAAATTCAGTCAACAATTCAAGCATCCATTTGCTCCTCCCAAAAAATAGTTACACTCAAGCATTTCATTTACCAAAAATAAATAAATAAAGAACTTTTTCTCTTTAGAAACCATTTCAATCTACTACTATTTATATATGTTTAGTAAATTTTGTAAGCTTCCTGTGAGATAAAAGGTAACATTGCAGGAGTCTAGCAAAAATAGCAAAGAAAGAAAGTGAGATTCCGAGACCGTTGGCTTTTGAGAATGGCAAGTAAAATCAGGGACAGAAAGAATCAAACTCAGATCTTCTGGACCAACATTTTTTAGGTTTTTCCATCAAAAAGCAGCCTTCCATGACCATCTAGTTCTTCGGTAAGATCAAATTATGGCAAGCGGGAATTGAGTTATAAGTGCAATTGGGATCATGATATTAAGCAACACACTGGATTTTTATCAGTCTTTCGTTTCATTGGCGTCAATTATAGAGTATTCCACTCAATCTTAATAATAGATGTCGGGCATTTAGCTCACTAATCGATGAATCGGTAATAAGCTATGTAACTGTTGAATGGTCAGATCAAAAGACGTGGTAACCAGTGCAATGCACATTGCACATGAAATGTGCATCACGCACAAAATTATGTCCTGTTCATATCAATATGCTAGACATGCATACGATCATCACCACAATCCTGACATGAACGGACTTTTGATGACCCGCGCTCTGATATTCAACGTCAGAAAATCCCACACACGTTATTGGAAGGCTTCCACGAATCAACTCAAGAAAGTCCCGAGAAAACGCTGCGAAGAACGATGGCCTTCTTTGGACCAAAAAAAAAAAAAAACAACAACACTGTTTTGGGAAAAAGAAAATGGGAATAGTCACCCCTGCCCTGCCTTCTTTGTGTCATTTTATATATTCAAATTGTAGACTTTTTCCGATAAAAAAAATTGTAGACTTTTGTTTCGTTTATTTATGTATTGAAACTTGAAAAAAAAAAAAAAAAAGAAGCATAAGATGGATTCCATTAGCTCCATGAATTTCTGAATAACAAGAAAAATTTTAAATTTGCATATATATATATATATATATATATATATATATAACACATTTATCCCAAATATCAATACCATACATTTATCTCAAACTTTTTCTTATAACACAAAAACCTTAAATTTATATTTGTGTGATAAATTTACCTCAAAATTTAATTTAGATCACATGTCTATAAATTTGAAATTTATGTGTCGCATTAATATAAATTTGAGCAAGTACGTTTGCGTGAGTACAAATTTGGGACTGTTTGCGCTAACAAAAAAGTTTGAAATTAAAACGTCAAAATGAGCGTAATTTAAAATTTTTTGTTTTTATTTTTATATTTTTTTTTATAGTTAAAGAGTGTAGCTTTTACTATTATCATAACAATTTGGTGTTTTACACAAGACATAAAATGTGGGCGGTTCTCGGGGAAAATGGGGAATGGTTTTGTTCTGAGATGATGGTTTGGCAGTGCCGATGGTATTTGACTAATGAGGAAGATAAGCATGTGAATGGTACGTGGTGTCAAAGACGCGTGGGGTCCCCAAAAAAAGGGACTAAAGAAAGAAAAGAGGAAGGACCAATTGCCCACAGGTCAAAAAAGCAGGTTGGCCTGTCTTGTTCCAGAGAAAATTTTCTACTTTCCTTTTTTTCACTTTCGTCTGAATATGAAATAGTATCGAAAAAACCTTTGATCGCGTCCTGACAGCAGTTTCCAAGCGAAAGCCCAAAATTGTTTACGTAATCCTAGAGTCGATGAGCAGAAGATTACAAGAGAGCGCCGGTAAAATGCCCTTTGGTGCCTGTATTGGTTAGGAGATTCTTAGTGGATACACTTAATATGACGAGATATTGAGTGATTAGATATCGGATATTTTTCCATTGAGTTGGCAAACGTGTAATACATTTCGGAGTTTTTTGGACAATTTTCCGGAAAGACTGATGAATCATCTGCCAATGATCCAACCAATTTGGTAGTTCCAGAGATTATGCATGCATTCAAACGATTAGCTGATGAACAGAAAAACGAAGATGTGGGCCAATTGGGAGATTTACATTGACTCTTTGCTTTTTATTTTTGAAGTTCTTAGAGTTGTTGGCTACTCTTTGTATTAATTCTAAATATTAAGCCAATGGGAATGATTCAGGAAAATATGGGCCTAGAAGTGACAAAACGAAGAAATATCACTCCTCCTTTTGGGCCTCATGCAACCACAAAGCCTTTGGTTTTGTATTTGGGCTCGATACTATCAAGTTCATAGACGCCTCCCTTCTCTCCTCCGTGGACGTCTAATATATTTTTTTTTCAGCCCGACCGATCCCTACCCATTCTAGTCAGGTGCCCGATGCACACACGTCGGCCGAGAGAAGACCACGGGAAAACAAAACGACACGTTTTTGCATGCGCTGATCTTCTCGTTGCATTACATGAAAAAAAAAAACGGCAACATTTCGTACCTTGTGCATACATTAACGAAATAAAATTTAGTTCCCGACATATTAAGCACCTACTCTTTTTTTTAATTTTTTTTTGTTAGAAAGAGTGAGTACTTAACATGGCATAACTAATTGATTTTCTTTTTTAAATCAAGGGAGGCAACGCCCTGCATCGTCCTTTTTAGAATGGAGGATTGAGTCAATAAAGTAGCCTAGGATCAAATCTCTAGTATCTTGGGCCGTTTACACTTAGAATATTCCCGTGGCGATTGCATAGCTTATGCGATTAACCTAATCATGTTGTGTTCCTCCTATGGAGTCAACTGGTCATGTAGTTTGATTCTTTATGGCCTTCTTAGTTTTCTTCAACAAATCAAGCGCCAAACTAGCAAAGTGTGAAGCTTGAGTTATCTGTTTACTTTTCCATTGAATTGGCCAAAATATGTGTTAAACACTCACGAAATGAGAGCGCCCGGTTCTTCGTTCATCCGCCAAGGCAATTGCTACAGCTGAATACGTACAAAGTTTCCCCTCCTAAATTCACTCCACATCATAGTATATTTCTTGCATCCGGTCTCAATCAATGAGACCAATCAATAAGATGATCCCCAATGATTGATCATTTTCACCGACGAGAACGTCGGAGATGGTCGTTCTACTCTTTTTGGATGGAAAAATGGATGTTCCTCGATCGTTGACTTTATTCACATTCCGGCAGTAGCAACTACCGAGCTTTTGCACCCGAGTTGATACGTAATATCAATACCCTTTGCTGTATTCTCTAGGAATCAGGCGGAGAAATGCTGATGGAATACTCAAAGCATGTGATGAGATCGGCTCTCATCCGTTTGAGCTCTCATCAGAAGCCCTAGGACTTTGTTCCACCCGGATCACTTGAAGGAGATGGAGTGTGGAAAAGGACACAAGATCATGTGCCCGCGTTGACCCTAGGTGAGACAAAGTATTCAGACAATGACTTCCTTGCAATTCTCCTCCAAGATCAAATTGGAGGACTTCAAGTGCTTCATGAGAACCAGTGGATCGACTTTCCTCCAATACCTGGACCACTAGTGATCAACTTCAGAGATCTTTTGCAAGTATGTAGCTTCACCGAGATATCATTGTTCATCTCCGAACTTTTCGAAAACCGTGTTTTGATGGGTCGACCCATTGCGACTCTCTTCTCGCCCTTATCACCGTAATTTCTTATATGCTAAGTTAGTTGAAAATTACCATGGCATCTTCCTTAGCAATGACATTATGTCTACACAAGCTGCACTTTTCTTTGGTAATGCAAATGTGTGTTTACCATTCCCAAATGGCTTGTGCATCAAGTATCCTAACAGAGCTATCCGACTAATCCATACTTGATTCTAACTTACTTAGATCATGCTAGCCTCACATTGATACGTCCGAAATTGTCTAAAGAGACGGATGTATGTTGAAACCAATTGCTTTCATAGGAGCGGTCAATGCGGGTCCTGGATATTTTGCAATTTTTGCATTTATAAACATCAAGATTGTAATCACATTACTACATAGAAATTATGTTCCCGCATTTTTGACCCGTGAACCGACGGACCAAAAACTGGTTCATTAATTGTTGTATTCGCAATTCATAACAAACAACCGACTCTAGAGTGTCGAGCACCGAGTCATGGAGTTTCGGTGGCGTGCTTCTTGGGCGACACTCCTCGGCCATCTTCACGACTGTCTGGACCCATCAAGAAATTAACATCAGCAGACAACCCACCAATCTACAAGGAGACTACGCCCTCAAACTACACGCCCACTGCATTTCCAGGCGTGGACCGTGAATGTTTTAGGTGATTTATTGACGTTTGTATTCAAAGATAAAAGTCTGTCCATCTGTTCATCTATGTAAAACTACAATAGAACAGGATTGCCTTCCTTCATTGCTCGGTCACCGATGCTTCTATCGCTTCAATAGATAGAACTTTGAGCACCAAGACAACCATAGAAAAGATGACCATTCTCTAAACAAAGGTAGAACCAAAAAGAGAGGTCAAAATAGAGGGAGAGGAAGATTGACATATACCGCTCTAATATCGAAAGAAATATGTTACCTTTAGATGAAACCGTGCCCAATACTCGTATGACGGTTACAACAACAAATCTACCAATCTACCACGGGAAAATTTCGCGCTCGGGAACATTTCGGTTTGGTTCGGCTTCGAGTTCCAATTTGTATATTGGCGGCCAGAATAAAAAGTGGAACCGTTGCCCGCCTCCAACTTCACTCAACCACAAAAACCAGAATCCATTGCAAGGCATAAATATATGTACGCGTCCAAGATTTTCAATGAAACAGCAGGTTTCAATTAAGACGCGATATATCTCAAACCCAATTGAGCAAATCCCAATTGATTTTTTTTTCCTATAAATTGCGGAACTTGTGTACTACACGCCCTGTCCCCCAAAGAATCAGCCATTATTAAACATCATTGTCATTTTCTAAGCAAGTTGTAGCTCATAAGCAATGACTTTCCCCTTCCATTTTTATGAACCTCATAATTCCGTAGTCAAACGAAACCTCCCAATGCGATCCTGTTCTCTTCTGTCCATCTCTCGTCTATAAAGAAGTCGTTCACATTATGTATTGCAATGTCACCATAGCACTCAATTCATAATACAAACTCATCAAGAATGAATTCAGATTCACAACTAAATTGAACTAGAGTAGAGAGAAAGAGAGAGAGACAATGTTGACCATCGATTTGGCATCCGACTCCGGCAAGGACAAGTACGACGGAGCGAGCGATGACTCGAAAGCTGGCGTAAAAGGCCTTGAGCACCAAGACAACCATAGAAAAGATGACCATTCTCTAAACAAAGGTAGAACCAAAAAGAGAGGTCAAAATAGAGGGAGAGGAAGATTGACACATACCGCTCTAATATCGAAAGAAATATGTTACCTTCGGATGAAACCGTGCCCAATACTCATATGACGCTTATTACAACAAATCTACCAATCTACCACGGGAAAATTTGCGCGCTCGGGAACATTTCGGTTTGGTTCAGCTTCGAGTTCCAATTTGTATATTGGCGGCCAGAATAAAAAGTGGAACTGTTGCCCGCCTCCAACTTCACTCAACCACAAAAACCAGAATCCATTGCAAAGCATAAATATATGTACGCGTCCAAGATTTTCAATGAAACAGCGGGTTTCAATTAAGATGCGACATATCTCAAACCCAATTGAGCCAATCGAGTCCGAATGGACAAATCCTAATTGATATTTTTTTCCCATAAATTGCAGAGCTTGTGTACTAGACGCCCCGTCCCCCAAAGAATCAGCCATTATTAAACATCATTGTCATTTTCTAAGCAAGTTGTAGCTCATAAGCAATGACTTTCTCCTTCCATTTTTATGAACCTCATAATTACGTAGTCAAACGAAACCTCCCAATGTGATCCTGTTCTCTTCTGTCCATCTCTCGTCTATAAAGAAGCAGTTCACATCATGTATTGCAATGTCTCCATAGCACTCAATTCATAATACAAACTCATCACGAATGAATTCGGATTCACAAAGAAATTGAACTAGAGTAGAGAGAAAGAGAGAGAGACAATGTTGACCATCGATTTGGCATCCGACTCCGGCAAGGACAGGTACGACGGAGCGAGCGATGACTCGAAAGCCGGCGTAAAAGGCCTTGTTGGCGCCCGGATCACCAAAATCCCAAGAATTTCTTCATCCCACCGCAAAAGACATCCCGAGGCAGCTCCGAATTGACCGGTGTCTCCGAGAATCTCGCGCAAATCGACCGCGACCGGGCCAAGAGGAAGGAGGCAATCGAGAGGACGCGACGCTGGTCGGAAACGCTGGGGTTCTTCCGGGTGGTGAGTCCCGGAGTTCCGGCAGCCGTGATGGAGGAGATAAAGGGGACGGTGAGGAAGTTCTACGACCAAGACAATGAGGCAAAGGTGGTGTACAAAAGCAATTTCCAACCTGTACACGGCGTTGGTGGCGAACCGGAGGGATGCTTTCTTCCGCTACATGGCGCCGAGCCCGCCGTTGCCGGAAGTTTGCAGGTGTGTGAGCATGTGTTCAGACAAGGCCTTCGATCGCAAGGACGCCACTTCTACCTGCGACGGTAAACTTTTGTTAAATATATTTTTATTTTTTTATGAAAAAAAAACTATAAACTATCAATAGAGGTAATAATTCATAAGTGGATCTACAAAGAATTCTTTCATGACTCTCCTATACTTAAATGATATATAAGAGTTGATGAGGAAGTTATAAGTCACTTTGTGTTCTAATGAAAGTGAGAATACAAGGAACAATTGGCTAAACACGTCCTTGATAAATATGCGTGGCGAACATAGTGGAGAGAAATTATTTAATAAAGAACACTAATAGTGGAAAGGAGCACCCGATAGGGGGGAGTCTTTTCTCGTACCCGATAAGGCTGCTATCCCATCGTCCGATCCATCCTCCCAAACAATGACCGGAATGTGCGCAATCTTTGGCCAATCTTCGTGGCCATCTGTTAGGCAACTCTCCTTCAAAGCGGGACAATTGCGGATTCGTATTTCCATCAAGCCCGCAAGGTTGCGCATCTCAAACGGCAAACGCTCTAAACTTTCACAGTTAGATAATACAATCTTTTCGAGCGAAGAGAAATTTCCAATCCATTGAGGCAAACTCCTCGGTTGTTGACAGTGATAAATCTCGAGAGATTGTAGAGCCGTGACATGTTGAATCTCCTCGGGTAATGCCACCAAATCCGTAAGATACGAGATTTTAAGGACACGTAGCTTCGTAAGGAATCGCCATAGGGTGCCATGCTCGTTTTCTTGGCACGATAAATCGATTCCTACGGAACTACAAATGTCGAGTTCCCGGAGCGAGGAAAGGTGCCGTATGCCACGAGAAAGACTCATTAGGTTGAACGCGTTGAGTCTCATGGATTTGAGATTACCGGCCAATTGGAATAGAGCCTCGAGCATAGAGGGCTCCAAATCCGCATCGTTAGCAAGATGGAGTCGCCTTAATTGAGAGAAAGGGTTGGATGTGGACCCCATTGCTGCTTCTGATGGGTAATTTGGATTGGCCATCAATTGTTGTTCCACCATTCTCGTGCTATCTATGTTCAAGTATTCCACCCGGGGGAATGGAGGCGGGAAAGTCAAATGGGGACAGCCCCATACTTCCACGGACCGAAGTTTTGGGAAGGACGACCCCGAATGGTACGACCGACGCTTTTGATCTGCTCCCATTCCTTGCCATCCTTTCGCTTTGCTGCACTTGATAAGGGACAGTCTCTCAAGAGATGGGAAGAAGAGGCCTTTAGATTTAGATTGTTGAAGGGACTCCAACGCATGCAACCGCATAAGAATCAACGTCCTTAAGGAAGGGAGTTCACTCAAGGGTGGTACGTCTCTCGGTTTAGACCCATGAATGAGGAGGAATCTAAGGTTGACCAATTTCCTCAAATCTCTCGGAAATGTATGAAGGTTCGTACATTCAAAGAGTCTAAGGATCTGCAAGTTTACCAAATCCGTGAATGAATCCGGCAAAATCTGGATAAAGCGGTTTCTAGAAATATTAAGAAACCTTAATCGCATCAACTTTTCAAAGGAGGAAGGAGGGAGAGGAGTAGCCGTGTTGCGAAAATCCAACACTCGACAATGTCTACACTCAGAGAGAACTTTGTGACAGTAGTATAGTGTAGAGAATCCATCTCCCAAAAAGATAAACGTCCGCAATTTTGATGTTTTGAGCGGGGACACCATTTTCTCTTCCGAGAAAGTATCTACGATAAACGACACATGGCGAATTCCTCCATCACTAACTCTTTTATTAAAATTAACGATCTTGCATTCACCTCCAGCAACTTTTTGGGCAAGGTCGTGCATGAGATCATGCATCTTGAAAGTCAGGACCTCACCATCGTCACCTTTGCTTGCAACATCAAGGAATGACCTACATAGTAGTTCTGACAAGTAATTGCCAGCGACCACTTCAAGGTTGTCGTCCCCTTTGCGTGACTCAATAAAGCCTTGTGCCACCCAATAATGTATCATCCTCTCTTTACGGTAGACATAATCTTTCGGAAACAACGAGCAATATGCAAAACAATGTTTCAAGCATGACCGGAGATGATCATAACTGAACTTGAGGACTTGCATAATTCCATCATCAGCCTCATCAATTTCTGGTATTTCTGGAAGTTCATGCACCTTGTAACGGGCCCATTCATCTTTGTTTTTGCCGTACAAAAGGCCTCCTATAGTTCTAATGGCGAGGGGAACCCCAGCGCATCTCTTAACTATATCTAGACCCATCCATTCCAGTTCCGAGTCTGATGATTCTACCCCATCTCCAAAAGCCATTTTCTTGAATAAATTCCATGACTCATCTTTAGATAAGCCAGGAAGATCATGGATAACCGATTTCGCATCCGTGACCTTCGCAACTGTGTGGCTACGAGTGGTTACAAGTATCTTGCTTCCCCGTTCACCACCCTCCAGCCAATCTCCAAGCTTCAACCATTTATTCCGATCTTCATTCCACAAGTCATCCAAAACAAGCAAGTATTTCTTCCTACTCAGAGTCTCATGAAGAAGATTCAGCAATTGGTCTAAAGTTTTATTCTCAAGATCTTGACAGTTCGCTGATTTAAGAATATCTTTGACAATCGAATTCACATCAAAGACATCAGACACACACACCCACATCTTAAGCCCAAAATGTTCTTTTACCTCCCCATCGTTGTACACTAGTCGTGCAAGTGCAGTTTTTCCAAGACCTCCTTTACCAACGATGGCAACAACTGACACACTCCGGGTAGAGGAGGAATCAAACAATAGGTGTTTGATCATTTTTCTGTCGTTTTCCCTGCCAATTATTGCTCTGTCGGGCGCGAAAATTTCAGTTTTCCTTCCTCTCCCAATGGCCGTTGTTTCCTCACTCTGACGCTCCTCTAAATGGAACGTCCTATCATTTTTAATCCGATCCAATTTCTTCCTAAGTTCCTGAATCTTATTAGTCACTTTGACACGGTGTGCGAGCTGATTCGACTTAGAGAAGAAAAAGCGTACCGCTTTCGACATCTCGTTGCCGGGGGTGACCTTCCGCCTCAGATCTTCTGTGGCGACATCGTCGAGCAAGTCCTGGACGTCGTACAACACATCCTTGAGCCTCGTGAGCCAGAGCTTGACCTGGTTGTTATGCCATTGCTTCTTCTCGGCATCCAAAAGCACCGCTTGGATGGTCTGGACGGTGCCCCTAAGGCTTTGGAGCCCGTCCTTTGCGCCGCAGAGCAACTGGATCTGCTGAGAAGCAAAGGAGCCTCCAAGTTCCGCCATTTCAGATGCGAGGCTTTTCAGTATGTTAGTGGCAAGGCTGAAGAGAACTGCTTCCGCCATTTCCAAAGGCAAAAGCTGGGGCTGAGAAGTGTGTTGCAGAGTCGATGCTTTTGTCGGGAGACAATGGTTGGGCGGCGCCTGATAATCAACTTCGGGGACAAATATATAGCAAGTCCAACGGCATCATAATGTTACTTCATCCTCAGTTAATCCACCAGATGCAATGGCATAACTTGCAGCAGAGGAAAAGAATAGCGTGTAAGAGTCCTTGTACTACCTGCTGCTACCAATATGGATTCCACTCTGAAACCAGTCCATACCATGCATCCGAGCATCTCAGCCAATATCAAGGATTCCTACGAACAAAGCATGCCGCCCTGAAAAGGAATATTTAACATATCAGGACACTCCTAGCAATATTCTTTCAAAAGCTAGTGTCATATCAGATTTTGACCAAACAAATTTCGTGGATTGCACTCCGAATTAATAGCATGGTGACCACTCGAGGAAGGCGGCAACTTCATAAACAAGTAAGCTCATATGTAGCCCTCGCTACCGCCCCGTCCTCGCCGAGGAGGGTCGGCCAAGGTGGGGGGAATAGTTGGCAGGGGTCGCCGGGACCCGGCGAATATTATCCCGCAACGGTGCATATCTAAGTAGCCTCAAATATATCAGTTACACACTCATATGTTTCCAGAATTTTTTTCATATACTACATAAATAAAAGTATTGCAACATTGTGAATATTTTAACTTAATTTTGCGGCTGAAATTGATGATATTTTACATTTGCTTTAATGTCATGATAGTTAACATAGGGCTGACTGATTAGATTGTTGCGTTTATAATTCTTTTCTCAAGGGTTAACTTATATGTGGAAAATAGGAATATGTTACATGATCTTTCACGTATAGGATTCCAGTTTTGGAATTGCCACAACTTTAATTAGTCACTATATAATTAGTTATTAATTTATGAGCTCTTCCGATATAGAGTGCACCAATCACGTTTCTGCATAAAAGTAGAAAATAGAACTCTCTTGTAAGGAATGAAGGAAATAATCTTGGGTTTTCTCTTGATAGGAAATTAATTAATTACTTATGGTTTTTAATTAATACATTTATATGATCGTTAACAAGTGCTTTCAAGGATTTGGCGACAAATGCTGTCATAGTCGAGAGACAAGGAATTCTTATGTTGCAACTTCGAGTGTTTGTCTGACATAAATCTTGAGGCAACTTCCACTTGTCACGACCTAAAAAATAAACAAGTTAATTTTCGGGCTAATGGATTATCAGGTTAATTAATTAACTAACCTAACTCGGACTCTCCCAAGTCCATACCAAATCGCAACTTAAGGTTCAAATAATTAACATGCAATGTGTTTTGAATTTGGAGTCGCCACTAATCATTTTCGGTAGGTTGATTAGAAACCTAAATAAAATAGCGGGAGAAGACTATCTTATTTCCGCGAACCGGAGATTTTGAATTCGGGGATTTGGTTACGCTAGATTACTCTAACGCCCTTTCGGTACCATTTTCATGAAAAATATTTGATTTGGCAATTTTGATGGATTTTACTTGAAATTCAAAGATGCAATTTTTTTGATTTTTTCTTCTTTTTTATGGGGATGTAAAACATTGAACTTTGTACGATGTACACCATGGGTGATTTAGAAAGAAAGAAAACGCAGCCAATCACGAGTATTTACAAAAATAAATTAACATGTAATAATGCTAAATTTTGGGACACGTGACATGTCTAAAATAAACAAACAAATGTTCACACCAAACGATTACATTTTTGTAGATCGAGATGGAAAGGGTTACCTTCTATTCCACAAAATCTTACTCACGTACACGTTATGGCTTCCTTCAAGATCTCGGAGTTGGAAGAACGTGGCTATCGTCGAAAAAAGGCAAGTAGTCGCGTTGTTGGATGGCGAGAGGCGAAGTACGTGTCGGGACTCGTCGAAGATGATGCTCGACTAAAACTCTTTTCTTCACTCTCAAATTTTCTCTTACGATTTTTCTCAAGAACTCTCTTTTTTCCTCTCTAAAGAATTTCTCTCACAAATTCTCTCAATTCTCTTCCACTCTAAAACTCTCTCAATTTTCTTTCACTCCCCCTCAATTCTCAAGAACTCTCCCTCTTTTATAGCCAAATTTCTCCATCATCTTCCCTTCTTCATCTTCTCTTCATCATCTTCTCTTCATCACCTTCCCTTCATTATCTTCCCTTCATCATCTTCCCTTCATTATCTTCTCTTCATCACCTTCCCTTCATTATCTTCCCTTCTTCATCTTCTCTTCATCACCTTCCCTTCATCATCTTCTCTTCATCACCTTCCCTTCATTATCTTCTCTTGGTATTTGCAATGCAGTCCCCGAAGTTTCAAGTATTTGTAATACAGTCCCCGAAGTTTTAAGTATTTTCAATATAGTCCCCGAAGTTTCAAATCTTCTCGGTGTATTTTTCCATCCCATGCCTAGTCTAGACGCATGCTAAATTAAGTGTTCTGCTTGCCCAATTATATGCCAATGCAATGTACGCTAAAAATAAATATGTGAGATGATTTTTATTTAGAACTAAAATTAGTTCTAATTTTTATGCAAAAAATAGATTAGTCAAAATTTAGGCGTCAACAGCTGCCCCTCTTTGAGTGGAGGCTCGTAGAGGTTCCGCTCAAAGACAAAATTGAATCCTAAATTTTGATAGTGCAAATTATGGATGAACTTTTTGGTGGGAGTTTTAATCCCATTTTTTATAATGTAATGAAGTGATGCATGATATGCAAGACTGTAAATAACATGTGTCATAATTCCTCTTTTCCATGTTAGAGAAACCAGTACATGGATCGCATACAAGAATACCTGTTTTACCAAATTTCTCGTAAGCTAATGGTTCTCTTAATTTCCAAGTTTCTTTTTGCGGATGCAAGGATTTTAAGGTATTGGTGCCTTATCTGTTACCAGAGGCTTCTTTCCGGTGCGAGACAAATCAAAATATATGTGTCGTTCGAGATCACAAGAGCTACGTCGTTGTGAGTCGAAAGAAGTGGAACCAAGTTCACAAAAGCTACGTCGTTGTGAGTTGATTAAATGTTGAAATCGCCAGTGCATATGTCTTCACGATTCGACAAAGGGGAATCAAAATCATAAGAGTTACGTCATTATGATTTGGTTTGGATCAAAACCATGGGTGCTTATGTCTTCATGATTTGATAAAGGAGCCGAAAATCATAAGAGCTATGTCATTATGAGCCGACTAAAGGTCAAGATCACCGGTGCATACGTCTTCGTGATTCGAGACCGAAATCATAAGAGCTACGTCGTTATGATTTGATAAGATGTCAAGATCGCCGGTGCATATGTCTTCACGACCTGACAGAAGAGGAAACAAAATCATAAGAGCTACGTCATTATGATTTGGTAAGATGTCAAGATCGTCGGTGCATATGTCTACACGACTCGACAGGAGAGGCATATTGCCCGATTTGAACAATATTTGAGAGGAGTACCACCGAATGGAATCGATAAGTACAAAAGGGGCATATTGCACGAATTGAATCATAACAACTATCATTAGAAGAGTTGTTAATTTGAAAAAGGGTTCAGAAAACTTACCTGGGTTCTCCAAACGATTAATCAAGGAACGAAACAGATTGCTCGTATCGTACACGGTAGGCATTTGCCAGCAAAACTTGCTCATTCAATAATCCTTGGATGAATTTCGAGACCTCGGGAGGGAACTCGAACATCGGGAATGTATTACCTATCATAGAATGTCAGAGGTAACACACACAAACATATTCAACAATGAGTATAATGCAATCACTCATACTATGGTTCATGCATAACCATTCTGTCAAGTTTGCATTACCAATTTTGTCCAGGGAGGTTCTCACATTACGAATACCTCGAATGTGAGCTGAATGGGGGGACTTCAGTCCGAAAGGGCTTTCTCTCACTCTCGAGAAAAGCTATTTATCCCGTCTGCAGGATTCAAGAGAAATCACTCAATCTTTCCATCATCGCATTCGATAAGGATCCAAGTAATCTCGCAATTGATACGACCGAGCCGATCCGGAGGTCTTGATTAGGACCGTAATGAGAGCTAGGTCAAAGGTTTACAAAGGGGACTCTAGTTGAGTCAAGGCTGCTGAAATGAATTTCTTCGTTATCTGCTCCGGGTTTACAAGTCAAGAACCCCGCAAAAATGAGAGAGAAATAATCTTGCTCGAACTTCTTCGAGTGATGCTTAAAATCATTTAACTCTACGTTAACTCAAGTGCCCTAATCGGAAGAGACTTTGGAGGGTTATAACGTAGGCTAGGATTGGGGACCGAGGAACGAAAAGGCTCGTTTTGGCTCAGAAATTAAATGAGAAGGGGCTTGACGTTGGTGATCATCGCCGACTAGTCACCGATCTTGGTCTTCCGGAAATGTCTTCGAAAAGAATACCATCATTGAATGAGGGATGGTAGTTTTTTACCGAAAATTGCACTTTGCAAACCGATTTCTTGGGGAGTCTTCTTCACAACAAGTGTCTGTCAAGGATTTGCAAGAGACACAATGCAAACATGTACATGGAATTTACAACTTAACATGCAAAAATGTACATTCAAAATTCAGAAGTACTTTACAAATGAATGTGCATTGGCCTTACTTTTGGTAGGCACTTTGCTTTTCCTATGCTTGAAATTTTCATATGAGATCAGCATTTGCTTTTCTTACTCCCGACTCTCATCTTTCTTTTTTTCTTCTTTTTTTCGAGAAGAGATTTCTTTTTCTTTTTCTTTTTCTTTGAGAGCTCTTCGACATCTCTTTATTTTGCTTCTTTTTTTTTTTTTTTTTTTCGAGAGGGCCCTTCTCCTTTGAGCTGAGTTTGCCTCTCCATTTTTTTACAATCCCATGATTTTGAACCAGGAATTACAACAAGTATAAACATTTACAAAGAAAAATTATGTAAACGTAAAAAATCTAGCATACAAGAAATGAGTCCATTCGGGAATTCTCTGTTAACCGGACCATCTCCAATTCTAATCCTTGGGAAAATGCTATCTTCGTCTTTGGAATGAGCAAATGGTCACCAACAGGGGTTTAAGAAATGAATTTGCGGGCTCAAGTGGGATATGCAAAGAATGAAGTGTATAGGATAGAGAAATGAATGCTCTTCATCATCCTAAGGCACTTGAATTAAAATTCGAGTATAAATGCAAAGAAACACCCGAAGATTAATGTTAGTCCGAGCAAGAAAATTTCTAACCATTTACCTCGTGTTGCTGCTGGAATTAACTCGTCTAGACCCCGATGTGGGGTGGTTCTTGACAGGGATAAAGAAATGAAACCACCGCTCAAAAGGGGTAATCAATGGATCACCCGTAGTGTTTGAGATAGAGAACTGAATGCCTCTGTCATTTCGGCTATCGTACCTTTTGCGAGAAGACCTTTTACCTTGTGAAATGCGGAACTTAGCCATCGTTCAACTCGCCTAAAAAAATGGGACGTGTTTGGAAAAAGATTGCCTTTCATCATCCTGTCTCGCCCCATTCCATACATTCGATGTATCTTATGTAGTTCATGTTCCTTATTCAGAGTTGGTAAATTAAACATGAGGAACAGTCATGCGCAAACTATGCAATGTATGAGTGTTTTCGAGCATATAAAATGTAGCAACTTTTTATCTTGGTGCAAGCACGTAAGAAAATTCTTAAGGGCGTGAATTGTGAGTTGCCCCTGCTCATGCAAATGAGTTGCAAAACTTCATTATCTAGTTTGAGACATGAGATTGTCAAAGGCTCCAGGAATTTCTCATTTCATTAATTTTTCGGGAGAAGGGATACTTCCCTATCCGGAAAGGCAACCCCTCTGTAAAAATCAAAAGGGAAAGCGTCAATGTACGTTCTCACGTTCTAAACGAGTTGAAAAGATACCGCTTTACCCTTGTACGTATTCCTTGCAAACTTTGAATTGAAAAGATCAATTCATCCGGATCAGATCGTATGTCCGGGATGTTATTTCTCCAGGTTACGTAACCATCTTGGCTGAGTTTCAATCGGCACCGAATCGCGAAGCAAAAAAGTTTTTATTAATCTTTGTACATTGATGCCAAATCCCAGGATCGAACCCGGGATGCCTCGGACCACTGTCATTCCCCCAACCACTAGGTGTGGGTGATGTTGGCGTCCATGGTTGGTTCGCTTTTTGCTATATTGTTCTCAAAACGGTTGGCAATCCCCTGTCGAGAATAAAATAAGCATAATTTAGAGTTTGAAATGACTGAGAGCCAATTGGGACGATACGGAGTTACCCATCTTTGAGCCCGTTTGGCCTTTTACTCGTATTCTCCCAAGTAAGGCTATTCGGAATTTTTCTTTACGGGCGTTCAGAGGCGTAGTCCACAAATTGATTTGCTACGGGCCTAACTTAGTAAGGAACTTACGCATTTGACAAGAGAGGAGAAAATTCGTCCTTTAACTCTAGGCAAATTCTAGACAGTTAGAAAGTAAAAAATATCCCACGTAGGGGAACTATACATGGAATTAAAGGAGTATTCATGCGAGATTGGTTCCACCTCTCT